>NW_008343385.1:4190749-4192699 GCF_000622305.1 Nannospalax galili | reverse complement strand
AGTTTCTAGTTCCATCCATTTACCTGCAAATTTCATGATTTCATTTTTTTTACTGCTGAGTAAAACTCCATCGTATAAATGAACCACATTTTCATTATCCACTCACCAATTGACGGACACTTAGGTTGCTTCCATCTCTTAGCTATTGTGAAAAGAGCAGAAACAAACAGGGATGTACAAGTGTCTCTACAATAGGTTGAGTTCTTTGGGTATGTGCCAAGGAATGGTATAACTCGGTCAAATGGTAGGTTCATTTAGAGTTTTTTAAGAGTTCTCCACACTGCTTTCCATAGGGGTTGAACCAGTTTGAAGCCCCACCAGCAGTGGATAAGTGTTCCCCTTTCCCCACATCCTCTCCAACATTTGGTATCATTTGTTCTCTTGATCTTAGCCAGTCTGACTGGGGTAAGATGAAATCTTAAAGTGGTTTTAATTTGCATTTCCCTAATTATTAGTGATGTTGATTAGTAAAGATGCTTCCTAGTCATCTTTACTTCTTCTTTTGAGAACTCTCTGTTCAGCTCCTTAGCCCATCTTTTAATTGGGTTGCTTCTTGTCTTGGTTCTCTGTTTTTTGAGTTCGTTATATATTCTGGTAATTAAACCTCTATCAGATGTGTCACTGGTGAAGATTTTCTCCCATTCTGTGGGTTTTCTGTTTGTTTCCTTGGTTGTCTCCTCTGATGTACAGAAGCTTTTTAGTTTAATGAGGTCCCATTTGTTAATTCTTGCCCTTGTTTCCTGAGCAGTTGATGTCCAGTTTAGAAAATCCTTTCCTACATCTATATCTTGTAGGTTTTTCCCAAAGTTTTCTTCCAATAGTTTCAGAGTTTCAGGTTTTACTTTGAGATCTTTGAGCCATTTGGAATTGACATTTTGCAGGGTGAAAGACAGGGGTTTAGTTTCATTCTTCTACAGGCGGGATCCAGTTTTGCCAGCACCATTTGCTGAACATACTGTCTTTCCCCCAGTTGATGTTCTTGGCCCCTTTGTCAAATATCAGGTGGCTGAAATTGCATTTGCTCATATTTGGGTCTTCAATTTTGTTCCATTGGCCTATGGGTCTATTTTTGTGCCAATAAAATCTGGTATAGTAATCCCTCTCGCATTGCTCTTAGTGCTCAGGGTTGTTTTGGCTCTCCGAGGTCTTTTGTGCTTCCATATGAATCTTAGGATAGATTTTTCCAATTCTGTGAAAAATGTCATGGGGATTTTGATTGGCATTGCATTGAATCTATATATGACTTTTGGTAGGATGGTCATTTTCTCAATATTAATTCTTCTAATCCATGAGTATGGGAGGTCCTTCCATCTTCTGATGTCTTCCTCAATTTCTTTCTTTAAGGATTTAAAATTTTCATTGTAGAGCTCTTTAATGTCTTTGGTAAGGTTTACTCTGAGATATTTTACTTTATTTTATATTTTGCAGCTATTGTGAATGGGAGTGTTTCCTTGTGCTCTTTCTCTGATTGCTTATTATTGGTATAAAGAAAGGCTACAGACTTTTGTAGGTTAATTTTGTAACCTGCCACTTTACTGAACGTGTTAATAATTTCTAGGAGTTTTCTGGTGGAATTTTTGGCATCTTTTAGATATAATATCATATCATCTGCAAAAGGGATAATTTGATCTCTTCTTTTCCAATTATTACTCCTTTAATTTCCTTCTCTTGTCTTATTGCTCTTGCAAGAGTTTCAAGTACTATGTTAAGGAGAAGTGGGGATAGTGGACAGCCTTGTCTGGTTCCTGATTTCAATGGGAATGCTTCCAGTTTTTCTCCATTTAGAATGATGTCGGCTGTGGGTTTGTTAGATATGGCTATAATTATGTTGAGGTATGTTCCCTCCAGAATAATCCCTTCTAGGACTTCTATCAAGAAGGCATGTAGCATATGTCAAAGGCTCCTTCAGCATCCATTGAAATAATCATGTGATTTTTGTATTTAAGTCTG
>NW_008343385.1:4189391-4189844 GCF_000622305.1 Nannospalax galili | reverse complement strand
CGATCTATAATCTTCCCTCTAAGGACCACTCTCAGCATGTCCCAGAGGTTTTGTTGTATTGTATTGTCCTTTTCATTTAGTTCCAGGAATTTATTTCCTTCTTAATTTCTCTTTTGACCAATTCATCATTCAGGAGTGTGCTTTTTAATCTCCATGTGTTCATGTGGTGATTAGGGCTTCCTCAGATGTTGATTGTAAGCTTTATTGCATTGTGGTCTGATAGAATGCATGGAATTATTTCAATCATTTTGTATTTGTTGAAGTTTGTTTTGTGCCCCAGTATATGGTAGATTTTGGAGAAGGTTCCATGAGGTGCTGAGTAGAAAGTGTCCTTCAGTGTTTGGGTGGAATACTCAGTAGGTGTTTGTTAAGTCCATTTGATATATGATATTTTTAATTCTTTTCTCCATTGCTGTGACAAAACACTCTGACCAGTACCAACTTGGGGAGGCA
>NW_008343385.1:4187866-4189144 GCF_000622305.1 Nannospalax galili | reverse complement strand
TGGTATATTTTTTCCATCCTTTCACTTTGAGATAGTGTCTGTCCTTGAAAGGGATATGAGTTTCTTGCAGAAAACAAAAAGATGATTTTTGTTTCTTAATCCATTCACATAGTCTGTGTCTTTTGACTGGGGAGATCAGTCTGTTAACATTTAAAGTTATTAATGAAAGGTGGATATTGAATCCTGTCACTTTTATTTCTGTTTACATTCTTGATATAGCTGTACCTTTCCACAGTTATACCTTCATTGGAATTCTTTCCACAATCCCTTGGGTATAATCATTCCTTTCTTCAGCCCTTTGTAGTGCTTCCAGAACTCTCTGAAGGGCTGATTTTGTGGACATGAATTCCTTCAGCCTATTTATGTCATGGAAGATTCTTCTTTCCCCTTTGACTATAATAGACATTTTGGCTGGGTATAGTAATCTGGGTTGGCATCTGTGGTCATTTAAAATTGGGAATACTTTGGTCCAGTCTTTTCTGGCTTTCATAGTTTGCACTGAAAAGTCAGCTGTAATCCTAATGGGTTTTCCTTTATTTGTGACTTGTTGTTTCTCTTTTGCAGCTTTCAGAATTGTCTCTTTGTTTTGTATGGGTAGTGTTTTCACTACCCATGGAGAGTTTCTTTTCTGGTCCTGTCTGTTTGGTGTTCTATATGTTTCTTGTATTTGTATGGGAATGTCTTTAATTTTGGGAAATTTTCTTCCACAATTCTGTTGAAGATCTGGTCCATGCCATTATCTTGGGATTCTTCTCCTTCCTGTATGCCCATGATCCTTAACTTTGGTCTTTTTATGGTGTTACACAATTCCTGCATATTCCATTCTTGTGATTTCTTAAATTTTTCATAATCTTTGCTTGAGTGATCTAGTTCATCCACTTTATCTTACAGTGTTGATACTCTGTTATCCATTTTGTTCATTCTATTGGTGGGGCTTTCTCCTGTCATTTCTAATTGGCTTATTGAGTGTTTCACTTCCTTCTTCATTTCAGCCTGAATATTCTTCAATATTTCTAACTTTTTTCAATTCATTCAGAAGTTTATCCCTATCTTCCTTCAGTTCTTTGATTTTTTTGTGTGTTCTTTAAATTCACTGAATTCTTTTATCATGTTTATAATTGTTCTTTTGAGTTCCATGTCCTGCATTATCTCTAGGGGGTTCTCTTTGTATTCCTCTAGAAGACTATTGATATTTGGTGGGGATATGTTATTTTGGTTTTTCATGTTATTATTTTTTCTCTGTGATTTTGACATGTGAATTTCTTTTGTAGTTTCTGA
>NW_008343385.1:4112107-4187814 GCF_000622305.1 Nannospalax galili | reverse complement strand
GAACTTTATGTGTCTTTGTGGTTTACTCTTTGGGCATGAAAAGCTGGTTCGTCTAAGCTTCTGGTTCTCTCTTTTGATTTTATATTGGAGTGGCCAGATTGCTTTTGTTTTCAGGAGTTCCCACAGAGGCCCAATTTAGATGAGGGTCAGATGTTTTCAGGCTTTCTCCTAAGATCTAGATCCCTCCAGCAACGATTTTGGCCTCAGGACTTTGGGGGTTGGACTGGCCTGGGAGCCTGGCCCCTGAAAGATGCTGGTCTAGGGCAGCTGGTGGCTATGCCACCCAGAAACGCAAAGGCAGATGGGGCCAGAAGAGACCCCAAGGACTCCTGTGGACTGAACTGAGGAGCTGGGTTGGTCTGGAGGCAAAGGGTCAGGAAGAGGAAAGGTCAGCCCCCATGTCTCAGAAAGAGGCTGGTGTGTGGTGCAGGCCCAGGGAAGCAGAGGGAGGTGAGGACAGGGACAGGCCCAGAAGCAGTGCTCCTGGGGCCCATAGAAGCCACTACAGTTGGTCTGGATGAAAAGGATCAGGAAGCAGTATTGGTTCCCCAGATGTCTGGGGCCTCAAGACAAGGAATGGGACAGGACCCAAACTAGGAGAGACCGGAGGGTGGGATGGGAGGGTGAATGACGCTGGGGGAGTCAAGGCTGGGAAGGCATGATGGACTTACCCAGAGAGAGGCCTGCGGGTAGGAGAGAGGCTCGGGCAGGTCCTGCAGCCCCAGGGAAGCAGAGGGAGGTGAGAGCGGGGCCAGACCCAGAAGCATAGCTCCTGGGGCCCAGAGAAGCCACTACAGTTGGTCTGGATGAAAAGGATCAGGAAGCAGTATTGGTTCCCCAAGTGTCTGGGGTCCCAAGACATGGAATGGGGCAGGATCCAAACTAGGAGGAGAGACCAGCAGGGGAGATGGAAGGGTGAATGAGGCTGGGGGATTCAAGGCTGGGAGGGTGCGATGGACTTACCCAGGAGAGAGGCCTTCAGGTAGGAGAGACTATTATTTTTATTTTATGTGTGTGAGTGTATTGCCTACATGTATGTTAGTGCACCCATGTCGTGCAATGCCGCAGAGGTCAGAAGAGGGCTTTGGATTCACCTGGAACTGGAGTTAAGGACGGTTTGTAGCCACCATGTGGGTGCTGGGAATCAAACCTGGGTCTTCTGCAAGAGCAGTCAGTGCTCTTAACTGCTGAGCCATCTCTCCAGCCCTTCAATATCTGTTTCTAAGAAACCTCTTGGTCCAGAAATGGAGGAAAATATTTTGAATAAAATGGGCAAAAAAATCTATGCTTTCTGGAGCTTGCATTCCTGTAAAGACTACTTAAGCTAAGCAACTCAATTATTGTGTCATGATGCAAGGAAGGGACCATTGGATGTGGAACTCATAGCCTTGGAGCCTAATTCCAAATTGGCCTCCCACTCATTGTCCTGCCCAAGCTTGTATTGCATGCCTTGTCTTTCACTGCTCCCTAGCATAACCCCACATTTTCTCAATGAAGATTTTTCTCCTTGTTCCTCCAGTAGCCTTATAGCTCAAGTTCCTGAAGCTTGAGTGTCCCCACCCTGCACCAGCTTCAGCGCCTCCCAGTTTCAGCTGCTCTCTGAGGTGTCCCTTCTTGCCTATGGGGGTATTCTCCAGTCATGTTTTCAGTTTCATGTATTCTTGATACATCTTCAGTTAACATGTATGTACATGGCACTGATGGTACAGCCACAGCTTCTGTGAATTGTAAATTTACATTTCCCATGGGGTGACTCTCAAGCAGAGAGAGTGAAGTGAAGCAACAAGATCTTGCTTTACAAGAAGTATGCCAGGTTGCTGGGGCATGGAAAATGTCCACAGCTGGGAAATATAAACAGGAATGAATGTGGGAAGGCGGGGGCAGGGGGATGATTTGCAAGTGGACTATATATATTTTCCCTAGGAGAAATTAGCAGCTCTCATTACCCACCTAATGGGATTTTGATATTAATTTTATCTTGGAAACAAAGAATGATTACCAAGGGATAGATCAAACATCCCTTCCTCCTTGACTAGAGCAACTGATATTTCCTGGGACAAGGGAAAGCTGTCATGGTTTTGAAATTCAGGTATAAGGAACCACGCTTCTCATGTCCTGGGGCTCATGGTGGTGATAGGTGCCCTCTGTATACTTGTAGGAATGACTTTAAAAATATGAGCATTATCTGGACTAAAGGCTTTTACCTAACCTTGCAACCAAAAGTTATTGTTTAAAATGTAAACAAACTCACTGAATCATGTACTCCTCTTGTGACCTAGTCATATGATCTTAACTCCTCAGGACCCCACCTTGCCTCCCACCCAAGATAGTGAATGAATGTTGGTGTGCATGACTAATATATCTCTTATTTCCTGAGCCATCTCTCCAGGCCCTGCATGATTAATCCATCAAAGTGGTAAATGCAGGATGCTTTCTCATTGGAAGCAATCAGAAAAACTGAGAAGTCCATTTGTAGTTTTGTGTGTGATAGTCTAGGCCTAGAGATCAAAAGGCAAGATTTTCTGATAAGGGTGGGTCCTGGTTTCTGCTTCCCCATTTCATGCTGGAGTTACTTTTTAATAAAAGAACATGGAAAGCCTGGGCTTTGGAGCTCAGTTCTGAGAGACATCTGAAGGAACAGGTGCACTCTTGGTTTTAAAACTAATGCTAAGACTCAGACTGTTTCTTTTTTCAGGCATAACATTAATGTGGCTTAGAAACATCACATGTACTTAGAAGATGTGAAGTGAGCACTAGGTCTGAAGCTTTGGAAGCTGCCCCTTTACAGACTGGCACCAAGATCTTGTCTCTCTCTGTTCCTCAGGGTAATTAGTGGTCCATACAGACTCACAAGCCCACCAGACTGGGGTGGGATGGGATGGAATGTGGAGTCTGCTTAGCTGCCTACCTGTCCCACTCATGGTGGTAGCACTTGCTACAGGACTCTAGGGGGAGGTTTCTAGACAAAGTGGCCTGGTCTGAGCTTTCTTTTGAGTAATCTCTAGTCTGATTTTCACAGTGGAGGCAAATTCCAACTCATGTCAACTCAGAACATTCTCCAGGGAGTCTAAGGACACAGTGAAAGTCGTAAGTATCGGCTACTTTCCTGGTAATAGCTCCTTTTAATGTCTGTAGAGTGCTTTTAGCAGTTACAAAGCACTTTCATAATTCAGTCCTGGAAGAACTTTACAGATAGGAAATAGGCTCAAAGAGGTCACAAAGGGAATACATGGAGGGCTCAGGATTTGTTCCTAGACATTCTGATCTCAAAGCCCGTGTTTCCTATAATATATTACACTATATTTTGCCTAAATATTTTTCAACAATTCCATCTGATATTATTATTTTTTCTGGGAGCTTGTATTCTTATATTCATGAGCCTTTAACTAAAGTCCCACTTTGGCTACTAAATGACGGAGTAACCTTGAGCAGACTTTCTGCCTTACTAGGCTTAGATTCTAGTAAGCAAAAACCTCAGACTGGATCGCTCTCATGTTTCACAGCCTTCAAACTCACAGGTGAACCTTCTTCTGTTAGAGAACAACCTGCAGATGCCACTGAAGGCAGTCTTTCTGGAAAATGAGCTCCAGTTCTGAATGTCCCATCAGTGGCTGACTTTTATAAAGTCAAAGATTTGGCCAAAAGTCTCATAGTCTTGGCTGACCGTAACTGTGCTGTGCCTGTTGCAGATATCTTGCATATTATGAACTAATGGAAGTGGTTTCAAAACAACTAGGTGTGGTGGCACATGCCTTTAATCCCAGCACTCAGGAGACAGAGGTAGGCAGATATATCTCTGAGTTTGAGGCCAGTCAGGTCTACATGGTGAGACCATCTCAAAAACAAAACAAAACATAAAGACACAATGAGGATTTCAGATTCTTCAGATTCTGTGGGTTGTCTGGGCTCAGCTGGCAGTCCTGCCTCCCCTGGACCATATGTACAGCCGCACTCAGCTGGGAGCTGGTTAAAGCTAGGATTTTCAAGGTGGCTTTGTTCATATGCTAGGGCATAGAGTGTGGCTGCTGGCTTCCGGGTCTTAGCTGTCTTCAACCTGGCTCTCCAGCAGGATGACTGTCTGCTCTACATGGCAGCTGAGAGCTTTGAGGAGGGGAAAGGTATAGGTTGCAAAGCCCATTAGGGCCGAGGCTGACAAGTCAGACAGCATCCCCTCTGCTGCATTCTAGGCGTCAAAGCAACTGAGGACCATTCAGATTCAAGAAGGAGAGGGAATTAGTGAGATAAAGCAAGTCAGATTCTGAACAAATTCTACTGTTTTATCCCCTTTTCATTTATTTGTTATCTGCCAGGCCTCTGAGGGCATTTTTGAATCACTGATCTGGTCCAACAACCCATTTTGCAGGTAAGGTCCATAAAGGCAAAGCGATTGATTTTTGTGAATAAAGCAAAAATGAAAGCCACTCTGCTTTCTTATTTATTATTTCTTTTCATTCTTTCAGCAACTCAGTGATAGAGTTGACAGATGAGAAGGTCAGTATTTTGGGTATTAAGAAAGACCTCACCAGGAGCTCTTGGGTCCTCCTACAGTATGGGATAAGGGAAAGCTCAGTCATGGTTTTTAAATGTATGTCTTAGGAACCATACAGCAGTTTAAGGCTTTGAAGAGAGGGAAGGTATAGGCTGCAAGCCCATTACAGCTGAGGCCGAGAAGTCAGGTAGCTTGCTTTTTGCTGCATTCTAGGGAGTCAAAGAACAAAGTGTACAGAACAGTGCACCTTGCTTCTTCCTTATGTTAGGACAGTAGTGTCTTAAGATTCTGTGGGAACATCCAGACTCCAGAGGTTCTACCCCTCAGTACAGAGCGAGCTTCATTTGGTGTCCTTGAAAAACCCCAAGCAAATGAAATTGTTCACAGAATTATCCTTGGAAATCATGGCATTTATTATCTTAAAGCAAATAATAAAAGCAAAAGCAAGACTCAAGTGAGCAATATTACTTTGTGCAAACATTGCAGAAAATGACTTTTATCTCGCACTGTAGACTCCAGCAGAACAGAAGGCAGGTCATTTGATTGCTCAGTATCTGGAACAGAGTGAAAAACAGAGGGTGTTTAATTCAGAGAGGCACAAATGGATTTTTAGGGCCAGGGTGAAGTATCTTTGCATGGATTAGTGGTAGGAGGTTTGGTAGGCTGGATGGGCTGTTCCCAAGGCTGACCCTGTGATCTTTAGTGAACCCTCCCTTTTCTATCTCTAAAATGGGATTACAGAAGATCATCTCTTGTGTTCTCCTAGGCTCAATTCTATACCTCTTTCTTAAAATACTGGTTCTGGAAATGGGAAAAGTTCTTTAATGCTTTCTAAGTGGTCTCATTTCTTGCTTTCTGAATTTTAAAGTTTAAATCTTCCTGGTAGAAGAAGCAAAAGCTATCAGTGGTTCTTTGGAGATATTTTTGGGAACTTACGCTTGAGTTGAAGAAATGTATTGCCTTATGGTAGCTGGTCAGTATGGGTCCCTTTGTTTCATTTGTATTTTAAGTGTACAAATGTTGGAGCACATGAGTGCTTTGGGGAAAAGTACCAGAATTTCCTGAGTTTATAGATTAGATCGACGATTCAAATTTCTAAAAATTACTTTGTGTGTATGATGTATGTGTGTGGGGGGGGTGCAGGTGCCATGGTGCACATGTGATGGTCAGAGAACAACTTTGTCGAGTTGGTTGGATCTCTTCTCCCATCATATGTTCTGGGGATTGAACTCAGGTCATCAGGCTTGTATAGCAAGTGCCTTTACCCACTGAGCCTTCTTGATGACCCCTGGATCAACTACTGGAAATATTTTCCATTTGACAAGAAAAGATGACAAATAGACCAAGAGACTTAAACTAGGAAATATTATTCCTAGGTTAGGGAAACAGGGATGCACTGAATGGTCCACTACGAATGTATGTAGGGATGCAGTGGCCTGGCACCTACTAGGTGATGAAAAGACTGAGTGACTGCATGAAGCAACAGATGATCTATGTCATTCATCCTCCTTTCTACCTAAGTAGGATTCAGTCAGTTGTTTCTTTCATTCTTTCTCTCTTTCTACTCTCCTGATCTGAAACTTGTGTATGCTTTTCATAGTAATTAATGGGTTTGCTACAACAAGAGACTATAAGTCTTTATAATTTGTATTCCCAGTCTCGCATTGCTCTTTGAAGAGGCGTATCATTTTTTTCATTAGAGACAGCAGCAGATCTATGATGACAACGAATCTGAAGGTCAGAGGCCCTCCGTTGTACACACCAACATTTTACCGCATGCTTAACAAGTATGAAGTAAGTGTGAAGTTATTATTGCATCCTCCTATGTGGAGGTGCTATATATACACATGTGAATAACTATGGTTCCATTACCTTATTAATGGAAATATGGACTGTGTGTTAGAGTAGATATTAGGAGTATACGATTAAAGTAGAAGAAATATTAGGAGTATAAGATTAAAGTCAGAAAGCTCTGAAAAGGAAAAAGGATCAGGAGGGAAGGAGACAAAAATAAGAGGAGAATATTCCACTGTGAACAGCTACCATGATTCTTCCTGTTTAGATCACTTTTCTGAATGATTTTGAACTTTATCCAGTGAACCACACAATTGCATAATCCAATTTCTTGTAGTTTTGTGAACATTTTTTTTTCTTGGTCAGGGAATGCTTTTATTGCCACAGAACTCCCAGGAATCCTGGAACCCTTGCACTGCAACCTCAGTGTGAGAGAAGGGAGGGCAGCCGGAAGGGACCCAGTCTAGTGTATGGCTGTCACCCAACTGACAGGGCTGTATGGTTAGGGAGAGGCTTTTGCTGGTTAGTGTATTTGTGTGTCCCAGAGGTCAGCCTTGACTAGAAGGCTTCCCTCCAGACAAAAAACAGCCAGAACCAGGATAGCAGCTGCACAAACACCTCCTTAAAATGGAAATCAAATGAGCTAATTACATCAGGAGACACATTCCACCCTGATCATAAAACAAGAGCAAGAGGGCAGCGCAGGCTCCACTACAGCCCTTCTCTTAGTTAAGATGCTTTTCAACAACGGACACTGGCAGGGTCTTGCCCCCTGCAAATAGCACAGGACCTCTCGGTTAGCTGTTAAAACTATTGTTATCTGTTATCTATTATTATTTGGATATCGAACAAAATTGATGGAGGAGGAGCCAGTAGAAGAATCTTGCTTAATCTGGCAATTTTCTGTGGAGAGCCCAAAAGGTCACAGAACCAAGTTCCCAAGATCTTCTAGTTTACCTAACATCTCTTCTTTTAATCTTTTACTGCGTTCTTCAGTTTGCTTAGGTAATCTCATGCAAGCTTCTCTTGCTTGATGTATTGTAAGGATCCCTTTCTAATACAGATTTATAATCCTCTAGTGCCTCATCTAGCATCTCTGCTCTCCTCAGTATTGCATGTATGTAGCTGGGGTTTAACTGAATTGCTTGGCTGCAGTCACTGATGGCCATCTCCTTCTTGTCCTGTTTCATCCTTGCAGCAGCTCTATTTGAAAACAGAACCAACCTGTCTTTCTGGAAACAGGATGGGCATATCTAAAAGGGCTTGACTGTAAGAATTCTCAGCCTCTAGGTAATCTCCTCTCTTAAACTGCTCATTTCCCTCCTCCTTTTGTTTAGTGTTTTCTTCTTTTCTGCTTCTCTTCTCTCTCTCTTTTTTCCCCCAGTTCAATTAGGTATTTCTTGACTAGGTCAGAGGAACTTGAATTATCACCAGCATTGTTTTCAATCGTATGGGCCCCTGACTGCTCCTCCTCAAACGTGGCACTACAGACATGAGAACACTTCTCTTCTTCCTGGTGTTTCTGAGTAAGGGCCTCTTCATCCTTGAGCTGCTCGCTCTGGAAACTCAGACCTTTGGGATCAGAAGGGCTGGCAGACTCTGCTGCCTGACAATCTGCAACTTTAAAAGCATTGAACAGATCTTCCAGAACCTTACAGTTCTCTTACCTTTCCCCATGCTGAGTTCAGGGAGGCAGGTGAGGCTATAATTTAGCCTCCACTTTCCACCTTCTCAGACTCCAAGGCTCTCTACTTCAGCTCAGTCAGGTGCACTTCCGGCCTCGCCGACCAATGGCCTCGTCGTTGGCAAAGCATTCTCATGAACAAATTCTTAAGGTCTTTTGCTGGTTCTGCTTCCCTAATGGAAACCCATTGTTCAACATCGCCCCTGTTTTGAAGCACACCTTTCCAGACCCTTCTGTTCCTGCCTTATGTTTCTCTTTTAGTCCTGGATTTGCCTCTTTGAATATTTTGAAAATTCTAAGTTAAGAAGTCTTTAAAAACAATCCCCTTATTGAGAGCTCTTGACCGTGAAGTCCTCATTCCCCGAGTGGATGCGTCTGTGCTGCTGTGGTGTGAATGGAACGGACAGCAGCAGCTGTACAGTTCACGGTTTTTATGTCTAAACCTATGAATAGATCATTTCTCCTTAAGATCACTTCAAAATCATCTTTGGAGAAATCTCTCCTTATGCCCGGATAATCTGTCTCTTTCTCCTCATAACACTGTTTTCACCTGAAATTTGCTCACCATTCTCAGATGTACAAATAATGCACACTTTATGTTCTATAGTGAGCATAATCTTTCTTTTGTTTCTAGTGCTGATTCTCCCAGGGATGAGGAAAGGCAATATTCTGGTCATTTGAAGAACTTTAAACCAATTTTATTTTTAATCAGGTTAATTTTGATTCTATTTTACTTTTGAATAGCCTACCTAGACTCTGATTTTAAAAAAAATTAAAGCTATTTTATTTTATTGAGACACATCTCACTATGTAACCCTGGCAAGCCTAGAACTCACTATGGAGACCAGGCTGGCCTCAAACTGACAGTCTGAGTGCTGGGATTAAAGGTTTATGCCAATATGCCCCCGTACACTCTGATTTTTTTAAAATTTCCTCTTTGTGAAAGCTGTGTCAGGGGAGGGGTGCTAAGAGGGCCAGAGACTGGGAAGGGAGGTGCTTCTGTTTATTCTCTGCTTCTTTCCCTCCCAGAACCCCACAGTCTTCCCACTTCTCTGAAAACAGATGCTCTCAGGGCTGAGTGAGGCTCATCAGAATGCCAGTGACTCAGCAGCCGTGAGCCTTAGATGGAGATTTCTATCTTCATGTTTATCCTGAAATGAGTCTGTCACTTGTATACAAAGGCTACAGAAAGAGGTAAACCCTTGAATACAACACAATGTGGAACGGTGGTAGATCATCTTAGAGAGGTAAATTGCAGGGGTGCTGACTAAGATTTGATCATCCAGGCTGAAAAGGGCTTGTCATTCAGATCCTTTATCTGAGGACTTTTCTCTCTTGCTTTGCTACAGCAAGGGATTTGACCCTTCCTCTTTCTATGCATTCAGGAGCACTGGAGAAACAGAAAGACCTGCATAACTCACAATGAAGGTAAGACACAGGGAAAGCTGAGTGTGGAGAGGGGGGTAGAGGGAGTAGAAAGAGCCCCAAATCTGGGGGTAGCAAGAGAGATGGAGGGAGTGGGGAAATCAGATGAGGAGTTTTCCTCAAGAGACCAGGGATAAGCTCCTGTACCCAAGGAGAGAAGATGGAGATGTCCTGACCAGACTAGGGATGGACTAGGACTGAGGACTTCCTTTTTTTTCTGTCTTTTTGAGACAGGGTCTCCCTGTAGTCCCAGCTGGCCTGGAACTTGCTATATAGACCAGGCTGGCCTTGAACTCAGAGATTTGCCTGCCTCTGCCTCCCAAGTGCTGGGATCAATGGTGTGCCACCATGACCCCCCTTTTTTTAAAGCAAAGCTGGGTAAACTTTCTCAGGGCTCCGTGAGTCTACTTTACTGACTGACAATAAGACTATTTTGTCCCACTCTCTACCCTGATTAACAAGAAAGAATACAGTCATGTGTCATATGTCACAGTAAAGACGATAGGTCTGGAAGGTTCTAAGTCAATCACACAGCTTCAGATATCTTCAAGTCTACTTGAGTGTCTCTAGCTCCACTATCTATGCAACAAGGCCCACTGCATGAGTATGAACAGGTAGCATTGAATCACAGTCATTATTAACTCCCTGTATCTGCCAAGGGTGCCATTAATAATTTGTGCTGCCTTTAACACCCAGGGAGGAATGCAAGAGCCCATTTTCTACCAGCTGAACCCAAGGGTGACTTTTTGATCAGTCATCTACTATTTGATCAATTGACTCCTCAGTTAAATTATGCACATGGATTAAAAAATAGTCAATGGTGAATTTAAATTGGAGTGCTTAATGAATCAAGACATTTATATTGATAAAAACTGTTTCTACAAAGCACAAGACCTTCATCAATTGCTCTTGAGCACATGGATACTTTAAAAATGATGCACTGAGCCCAAGCCTGATTTCTTACCTTTCTGCATTTTAATTTTGTAACTGGTATGTTTCCTTAAGGTAATGGTATTTTTATTACATTGCTAGGTATGAAACTTTCAGTTTTATCTGTAATCAAAGAGTTTATTTTTTCTTATCCAAAATAAGAAAAAAAAACAGAACAGTGTTCTAGGGGAAGTAACACACTGATGTATACTTAACGGTTATTATCATTAATTATTATTATTATTATTATTATTATTACTATTATTATTTTGTCTTTTTGAGACAGGGTCTCAATGTAGCCTCAGCTGGCCTGAAAGTTGCTATGCAGACAAGGTGTGCGCCACCATGCCCTGCTTTTTAATTTTTAAATTTTGACAGGGTTTCTGAAGTCACTATGTAGACCAGGCTGGCCTCAAACTCAGAGATTTGCCTGCCTCTGCCTCCTGAGGACTGGAATTAAAGGGGTGCACCACCATACCCAGCACATACTTAACAATTCTTAACAATTTGCCTTTTTAAAAAAAAGACATTGCTCTTGAAACTCAGTGGTAAATGTGACCAGTGAATTTGGGAGAAAGGACAAATGCTACTATACATCTGTATCTTTTGTGAAACAAGTGCCCTTGCCCAGGATGAGGTGGGTAGCTAACTGCAGTGAAAAGAGCAGTGTGCCAGGAATCAGACTAGACTCAGGCCATAGACAGACAGTGAGCTAATAAGCAACCTCGAACAGACCACCTTACTCCTGGCAATTTCTGTTTTCTCAAAGGTAATATGGCAGTGGGAGATGGAAGACTGGAGAGATGGCTCAGCAGTTAAGACCACTGGCTGCTCTTGCAGAGGACCAGAGTTTTGTTCCCAGCACCCACATGGTGGCTGACAGCTGTCCATAACTCCAGTTCCAGGGGATCTGATGCCCTTTTCTGGCCTCTGTGGACACTAGGCACACACGTGGTACACTTACATATATTCAGGCAAATATTCATACATATAAAATAAAATCTTTAAAAAAAAAACAAAAATACCACCAACACTGCCACCACCAACAACAAAAAGCAAAACAAAGGTGAGATGAGGAGGCTGATTTAGATAAGGGCTAAGATTTTGTTCCACTCTTGACATTACATAGTACCTGTGACGTTTTGAATGAGAAATGTCCTCCATAAGTTCAAGTATTTGATCATTTGGTCCCCAGATGGTAGCACTACTGGGGGAGTCATGGAACCCTTAGAAGGTATATCCTTGCTGGAGGAAGTGCATCGCTAAGGGAGGGCTTTGGAATTTCGCAGTCTCACCCCACTTCCAGTTAGCTCTCTCTCTGATTCTCCTTTGCAGTTGAAGATGTGTTCTCTCAGCTTCCTGCTCCTGCCACCACGCCTGCTTCTTGCTGTTGCACCTCCCCACCATGATGGACTCTGTCTTAGTTTGCTTTCTGTTGATATGATAAACACCATGACCAAAGGTAACTTGGGAAGAAAAGGATTTATTTCATCTTACAACTCCCAGGTCACAGTCCATCTTTGAGGGAAGCCAAGGCAGGAACCCAAGGTAGGAACCTGGAGGCAGGAGCTGAAGCAGAGACCATGGAGCAATGCTGCTCACTGGCTTGCTCAGTTATCTTTCTAATGCAGCCCAGCTCACTTGCCCAGAGATAGCTCCACCCATTGTGGGCTAGGCTCTCTTATATCAATCAGCAATTAACAAAAAGCCTCACAGACATGGCCACAGGCCAATACATGGAGGAAATTCCTCAGTTGAGATCCTCTCTTTCCACATGACTCTAATTTGTGTCAAGTCGACAAAACACTAATTAGCTCAGACTACTCTTTCAGAAACCGTAAGTCAAAATAAGTATCTTTTTTCATGAGTTGCTTTTGGTCATGGTGTTTTATCAGAGTAACAAAAAAGGAACTAAAATAGTACTTTATCAGTGATGGCCCTCAACTTTCCCAGCATTTAAAGACATAGACATGAATTTGGAAATACATATGCGTGTGTGTGTGTGTGTGTGTGTGTGTGTGCATGTGCACCCACTGTACATTTTTCTTCCTTAGCTAACTGCCTTGACAAGATGGTACAACCTCACTGTGGTAGGCCACTTTGTAACTGGTCTCTGGTAATCCCTGCCTCCTGCCCTTGAATCTCCACAGCCATTGCCTGAAGTGTGGGCTGTACTTATTGATTCACTTCTAACAAACACAATGCCACGGGAATGGTAGCATATCCTTGTCAATACTATATTATTAAAAACCCATGAATTCTCTCTTGCTCACTCTTTCTTGCTCATTTGCTCTGAGAAAAGCCAGCTGGTAGGTTGTATTTACCCAAGGAGAGGCTCCTGTCTATGACAATGAGCTGATTGAAATTTTGCAACAATCAGAGAGACCCGAGGCCTGCCAACAACCACGTGAGTGACCTTGGGAGTAGATCCTTTGAGACACAGGTGGATGCCTGACCACAAAATCTCTGACATGGTACATATATATGTTTGAGCAAGTAAGCTTTGGAGTAAAGTTTTTAGCTTCATTAGCTAACCAATATATTCATCAAAGGTTATACCATCTCAAAAACTTCTTGCATGAGGCTAGAGAGCTAGCTCAGTGGTTAAGAGCACTGGTTTCTCTTCCAGAGGACCCATGTTCAGTTCACAGCACCCACATAATGGTTAACATCTGCCCCTAACTCAAGATCCAGAGGATCCAATACCCTCTTCTGACCTCCATGGACATTGCATCATATGGGTTCACTTACATACATGCAGGCAAAATACTCAGACACAGAAAAAAAAACCCTTATATTACATTACAACATTACAATTTCTGGGGTTTTATTCTTCATCTTCAAACTGAGACTATCTGAAGGTTGAGATAATATTATAAAGGAAAAAGTCACCTTTTCTTCATCTTAATATAAATATATATCAATTAAAATATACTAATATGAATATTAATTGATATATTTGCAATGCTGGAGATCAAACCAACACCTTGCACATTCTAGATAAGTACTCTACCACTGAACCTTATCTCTAGCCCCTTCCCTATTAATTTAAAATATTTTTATTAATTCTTTGAGAATTTCATACAATGCGTTTTGATCATATTCACCCCAACTCTTCCCCTTAACTCCTCCCAGATCTCTCCCCACTTCCCTACTCCTTCCAAATTCATGTCCTTTGTTTTAAATGTAATAACCCATTGACTCCAATTTGAGCTATCCATATATACTTCTGGGTGTGGGGAAGACTCATTGGAGCATGGCTGAGCTACCAAGAGTCATACCCTTAACACAAACACAAACACAAACACAAAAACAAAAACAAAAACCTCTGACTCTTCCTACCACAGGTGCTGCTAACTGTCCATAGTGCCTCAGTTAGTGGTCCATGGTCCTGAATCATCCTCTACTCCATGCTAGAATGCTGATGGCTTGATCTTGTGTAGGTCTCATGCAGGCAACCACAGCTTTTGTGAGTTCATGAGTGCAGTGGTGTGTGTGTGTGTGTGTGTGTGTGTGTGTGTATGAGTGTATTGCCTGCATGTTTCTAAGTGCACCCATGTTGTTTAATACCTAGAAAGATCAGAAGAGGGTATTATATTCCCTAGGACTGGAGTTATGGACAGCTGTTAGATGACATGTGGGTGCTGGGAATCGAACCCAGGTCCTCTGCAAGAACAGCCAGTGCTCTTAACTGCTGTGCCATATCTCCAGCCCTGAGTGCAGTGGTTTTGTTATGTCGAAGACACTGTTTTCCCTGACTCTTACAATCTTTCTACCCCCTCTTCAGTGATGGTACCTGAGCCTTGGGGGAGTATAATATAGATTCCCCATTTGTGGTTGAACACTCTACAATCACTTGCTCAACAGAAACTTTTCAGTCAGAAGGACCTGGAAAAATGTATTACAAGTTCTGAAAGACAACAGTTGCCAACCCAGAATATTATACCCAGAGAAACTATTAAAATTAGAGGAAAAATAAAAACCTTCCATGATAAGAAGCATATTAAAGGAATTTATGAGTGCCAATCCAGCTCTCTAGAGGATGCTGAAAGGAATACTTTGATCTGAAGACAAACACACCCCAAGAAGTCACAGGGAATAAATACACAGTTACAGAATAGTTAATCAAAAGAGGTCCAAGAACATCCCTCTTAAATTTTACCAAGAATAGTAACAGTTTCTTTCTACTGAATACTTGATGTATGCAAAGTGTTCATTGATAATGCTCATGGCAGCAACTGGGTATCAGTAGTGTTTTTAATCCTAATTTTACAGATGTAGAAATTGAGATGTGGGACGGGCAGGTGACGAAGGATGGAAGAGATCCTATGTAAGCATGAAATAAAAGAGCAATGAAGATAGTGACCTTGAGAAGGGAAGGAATGCCACCTCTGGTGAGTGCACAGTGAAATTACTTGAAGAATACTCATGTTAGAGGTAAATTTTCACACTGGAGCAGGCTGCTGGGTCCACTGGGTTTGGTTTTTAGCTTAAAGTTGAGATATAGGGGAGGATGATATTCCTTTTTTGTACAAATAACTGGACTTATTTGTGTGGCTATAGAATCATCAGATGGAAGTATCAAGAAGGAAAGTGTCAGCTTATTATGGGAAAGAATTCTTTAAAATATTTTATTTTCCATTTTTATTTTATCTTATGTATATATTTGTATTGCCTGCATGTATGTAAGTGCACCTATGTTGTGAAATGTCCAAAAAGGTCAGAAGAGAGTGTTGGATCCCCTGGAACTGGAGTTATGGATGGTTAGCCACCATGTGGGTGCTGGGAACTGAACCCTGGTTCTTTGCAAGAGCAGTCAGTGCTCTTAATCGCTGATCCAACTCTCCAGTCCCTAGGAAATAACTCTCAACAATTACAGTTAAGTTTTAAACAATTAAGAGTTGTAACTAGATAGGGAACTCCACACAGCCATGTTTCCCTTTGCTCAGACTCTCCTGGGACAGTTCAGAAGAGATTCAGACACTCATCAGGGCTGCAATGGATGTTCTCTGAGGACTTTTACAACTGAGGTTCTGATTCTAGATATTGAAGGGCTCAGACTCACAGGAGAGTCGTCAGGAAGTATTGTTCCCTCTTAGCCACCACCCAAATGAATTGCTGTTCTGTGACTTACCTTTTCACACCACCCAGGAATCTTAGCAAGGTGATTAAACTAAATACAGCATCCGGAAGAGAATGTTGCCTGCAGTTTGACTGGTTTATGAATGCTGATTCTAGTATAAGAGCAGAATGTGTTTCTGCAGAAGAGAGATCCAGGACTCCATGATTTCTGGAAAGCAACATTTCACAGGACAATGGACACATCTATCTATTTATCATCTATCATCTATCTAACTCTCCACTGTTCTTAATCTCTCTCTTTCTTCATGAGTCTGGTTCTTGCCAACACAATGGGAGGTAGATCTGTAAGCACTATGGAAATATAGCAATAACTACTTGCTTAGTTAAATTAATCCTTACCTTGCCAGAAAAGAGATTTCTTTCTGTCTTCCTTCCTTCTGCCTCCTGTCTTCCCACTCAGTACCTATGGTGACCTATTACTGAGCATGAAAAGGTGAATAGAGTCTTTGTCCTAAAAAATTCACAAGTGCTTTCCTGAATTGCCTAGTTTTATAAGGCATTTTTTTAATTTAAAATTTTATTTTAATTTTCCAGACTGTGATTTTTATATCTAGAAGTTCAGTTAGGTGATTTACATTTTCTGTAGAGCCCAGGTGAAGGCACACTGGAGCTGTAGAAGAGTGATAGAAAAATGATGGAAAACCTCATGGTGCCTGGGAATGGAAGAGGTCCAACATGCTATGTGTGGAGTCAAGACCATATGTGGCCCTCAGGAGAGGTGTAAGTCCATTCTTGAGACTCAGTCCTCCCAAGTCTAGAATCTATAAGTGACAGAGACTTCCCCTGTCCCCAGCATAAGCCCAACACAGAGGCAAAGCTACTGCCACACACAACCTGGGACCTCAGGGGAGGGGCATGTGGGGAGTGCTGTCTTTCAGAGAAGGCCGAAACTGCTGCCTAGCATTGTGAAGTCCTCCATCCTCCAATCTGCTCCATCATCAGCCCACCACCAGAGCAATGTGGAACTGTGGCTCACAGGAGGGGACCAGGGATCCAGATTCATGGGAAGGAACCACAGTTCCAGGTTCACAGGAGGGAACCACAGTTCCAGGTTCATGGTAGGCATTATAATTTCAATTATGCTGGTTCCTACCGTTTTCCTGTCTCCATTGCTGTGTTCATATAATTATACGTGTGTTTAAGAAGGAACATTTTGGCATCTGTGCAACAAACAGAAGCAACAGTCACTCGCTGACTTGAATTTCTCACTAGAGGAACATCAATATTAGAAAAACACTTTTTTTTTTTTTGTAAACAGATGGATTGAATATTTTCTTTTTCATGGCCAAGGATCCTGTTGGCTCTTTTGGTGTCTGCTGTTTTCACATCTTCCTCCATGGCCAGCGGGACAAGTGATGAGACATCTTACTGGAGTTACATTTTAAGTTCTCTCATTAAAACATGGTCATTTCATGCTTAAAACTTCCCACCAGGGCTCCAGGTCAGGCCCTTGGGGAATGCATGGCTGGGTCCAAGGAGTACAGAACACTCCACGCCATCCTTGCCATCATCATTTCCACCCACTACCTTGGGCCATTTGCCCCACAGCCCATCAGGCCTGCACCTCACTGCACCAAGATCTACCACTGCCACCATTGTTCTGGAACCCACTGCTGTGCCTCCTCCATCTTGACTTTTCATAAGGTTTTGATTATTTGTCAACAGATACCAAAATGATGTGAAACTATTTAGAAGAATAGATGGGTGAACCTTAGTATCATGTAATATAGTCTATTACTATCATACATTCTGCCAGCTTTGTCAACTTGGCACTAGAATCAACCGGGAAGAGAGTCTCAATGAGGCATTGTCTTCATTGGGTTGGCCTGTGGGCATGTCTGTGGGGGATTGTCTTAAGTTGATTAATGTGGGAAGCCCAAACTCAGTGTGGGTAGCGCCATTCCCTAAGCAAAGGATCCTGAACTATGTAAGATAGAGAGATTGAGCTGAGCACAAGCAATCATGCGTGTGTTCATGCTTCTCTGCTCTTGACTGTGGATGTGATTGACTGTTATAAGTTTCTGCTTTGACTCCCCCACAATGACGGACTGTAACCTGGAACTGTATGCTGAATGAGCACCTTTCTCTCTTAAAATGCTATTTGTTAGAGTGTCTGATTACAGCAAGAGAAATGGCAGTAGAACAACCTCTAAAGATTGGGCTCTTTTCCCAGTTAGGAGTGGGACATGCTTCATAGTCAGCGATTATCATGAAAGAGAAAACAGCAGCATCTGGGCAGGGATGCTAGATCTCATACCAGCGAAGGAAAAGGAAACTTTGATATGGAAGGAGGGAGGTGACCTGTTATTAGCTGAAGGAAGCAGAATTATTGAAAGTCAAAATATAAGTAAAGTATAAAATGTCAACTTACAACTAGATCTTGAAGTCTTTATGAAAGAAAAGAAAACTGGAAATAATTTAATATTGAGAAGAATTAATGCAAATAAATGTGCCCTCAATCACACAAGCAGAAATATATAGAAGATAGAGAGTACATTGTTTCTGCATTCTTGGGACTTTAAGAGGAGAGGGAGAGGGGATGGAGAGATGGCTCAGAAGTTAAGAACACTGGTTGTTCTTGCAGAAGACCCGGGTTCAAATCCCAGCACCTGCATGGCAGGTGACAACTGTCTGTAACTCCAGTTTCAGAGGACCTGACAGCCTCTTCTGACCTCCATGGGCATTGCACAACACAGGTGCACTTACCTACATGCAGGCAATACACAAATACACATAAAATAAAAATAATAAATTAAAAAAAAAGAGGAGAGGGAGACCCAAGGACATGAGCAGAAGTAGAGCACAGGTCTTGGAAGAAGTTAAATTCTGGAGCATTGTCTTCAGGCACCTAGGTACATAGAACCCCTAATTATATCATAATGACACAATCCATTATAGAAGGAAAGTATCCAGTGTACTGTGTTGTGGAGGCTGTGTTAGGGGGCCAGGATCGGAGGGTTGAGAGGACCTGCTAGATTAAAATAATTCATGGAGCGATTGGCAAATGCAACATGTTTTATTGTTCTTGGGAGAGGGCACACAGGCCATTGGACATTCAAACACTGGGCAAGAGCACATGTGCCCTTAGTCCCAAGGATTTTTTTAAAGGAAAGCACACAAAAGTGACTTCTTTTCAAAACTGATTATTTAACAGATTACATCACTATTTACTTTCAGGGTTCCCTGACATTCAGTGTCAGTCATTCTGTGTTGACTCATAGCCCTCCAGATGTCTAACATTAGCCATCTTGGTTTGTGCTGAAAATCCATATCAGGATCATGTTGGTTGAACATAAACAGGCCCTCAGGGCCTTAATCCCCTACATATGTGTACGTTCACTGATCCTTTTGGTCATAATCATTGTTTGTAAACCAAACATTGGCAAATCTATGCTGCCTGCTTGCTAATGTCTGAGCTCAGGGAGAACCTCGAACTAGGATACAGCAGAACACATTCTTTTAGTGAGAGAGTTAGCTCAGGGTGGGAACCAGTCAATTCTTCAGATTCTTCTCCTTTCCAACTATGATGTCCAATAGGGATGTGGCTGTCTGCATAGGGAGTGGGAGCTGAAATGAAATTGAACAAAGGGGAAGTAGTGAGTTTCATAACTGATTCTCCTTGCCTTGACTCTAGGCTGGTCAAGCAACTTTTTCATTAGTGTTCTGCTTCCCAGGAAGATTTGCCTTAGGGAAGGATTATACTAGCCTTACTAATGTGAGGGTTTTAGTCCACATGGCAGCTCAATGTATGATTATCACTAAATTTATTTTATGCTTATAGTTCAGTGGTTAGCTGTATCACCTGAGTGTGTGCTGAGATAACATCAACAGGGCTTGTTGAGACCAGGTCACTGGCCCTACCCCTAGGGATTAGACTTTGATAGGCTCAGGCGTTCATAGGACCATCAAGTCCCCCAAGTACTACTGCTGCTGGTCTAGGAACCACTCTTTGGACGAGTTAGGGCACTGACTTGACAGTGAAGAAGACCAGACCCCAAACACTAGTGACCTTTCCCAACTAGATGCCATTTATGAAGCTTCTCGACAGCTTGCTAGCCTCTTCCTGGAGACCACTCTTCCTTGAAATGCATCTTTTTTTTTTTTTTTTTTTTTTTTTTTTTTTTTGAGACATGCTCTCCCTGTAGCCCCAGCTGGTCTGGAACTTGCTATGTAGGCCAGGCTGGCCTTGATCTCATAGAGATCCACCTGCCTCTGCCTCATAATTGCCAATATTAAAGGCATGTTGACACCACACTGGGCAAAAAGCATTTTTAAATAATTGACTAAGGTTATATTATTATTACCTATTGACCAAATCTGTCTGGATTTTATCATTCCTATCAGAAACTATGTGACACCTATATACAATGGAAGACTTTTTGAACACATAAAGAATGAAATCCTGTCATGTATGACAACATGGATAGAGCTGAATTTCATTGTGTTAAGTGAAATAAACAACAGAAAAATAAGAACCACCTACAGTCACTCACATGTGAAATATAAAAGAATTGATCTCATGGACTTTGAGAGTAGAATGGTGGTTACAAGAGCCTGGGGAGAGTTGGGGGAGATGAGGGATGGGGAAAGGCTAACCAGTGCATCTTAAGATATAGTTCAATAGAAGTGGAAAGTTTTGGTTACAAGAGACTGATTGTAGATAACAATAATATACTGTATATTTCAAAAAGCTAGGAGAAAAGAGATTGAAAGTTTTCACCATAAAAAATGATAAAGTTTTATCTGGGCATGGTGGTTCGCACCTTTAATTCTAGCACTTGGGATGCAAGACAGGAGGTTTGCCACAAGTTTGAGGCCAGTCTACAAGTGAGTTCCAGGCCAGTCTGAGCTACAGAGTGAGACCCTATTTCAAAAGATCAAAAACCCTGAAACAAATGAATAAATGAAAAGATAAAAGTATTGAGGAGGTACATGTTTTTAACTTGCTTTAAACATTATACGCTGTATACATTTTATCAAACTATCACGTTACATCACTAATATGTACACTTTTAATGTTTTTATACAATAAAGATTAAGTTAAATTAAAAACAGTACTTTAATAAATGCCTGCTTACTACCTAGAGTACTTGTTTCTTTAAATGTTAATTTTATTATTTATTTATTTATTTGTTTGTTTGTTTGTTTGTTTATTTGTGTGTGTGTGTGTGTGTGTGTGTGTGCACGCACGTGCGCTCACGTGAGTACAGGTGCCTGCAGAATACACAGAGGATGTTGGATTCCCTGGAGTTGGAGTTACTCACGGTTGTGAGCTGCTCAGTGTGCGTCTTCTGCAAGATCAGTAACATGGTCTTAATCACTGAGCCATCTCCCCAGCCTTTTACCTACAAGACTTGTGTTGTTAATGTCTTAAGAGTAGTAGACAGCTGTATTACATCCTATGGAATACAATCTGCCTTCTTGTCTGAAACTTAATTATAATAACAAAGGTAAAAGTGGTCTTTTCCAACATCACACCTTCTTTTGTGCTAACTCTCATCAGGGTCTTTTTGCTATTCATTATTCAAATTTCTATGGCTTCTGCATCGGGAAGGAAGGGTAGCCGATGAAAGTTTCTTGCTGGTTTTAACCCACCTAGCTCTTCCCACAGTGTGCCAACTGCCTGCTCCTTCAAACAGCCGCTCTTCTACTACTACCACTTTCTGCCCATGGCTGTCAGCTCTCACTTGCCTGGCATGAGCAGTGCTTGGTCTATTTGGTCTTAAAAATATTTATTTATTATTTTATTATTTTATGTGTATGAGTGTGTTGCCTGCATGTATGTAAGTACACCAATGTCATGCAATGCCTGTGGAGGTCAGAAGAAAGTGTTGAATCCCCTGGAACTGGAGTTAAGGCTGGTTGCCAGCCACCATGCGGGTGCTGGGAACCAAACCCAGGTCCTCTGCAAGAGCAGCCAGTGCTCTTAACTGCTGAGCCATCTCTCCAGCTCCAGTGTATTTGGTCTTTACTGACAGATTCCAACCAAATAATTGTCTCTTTCTAAGATGATTCTACCCTCCCATTGTTCCCTCTGCTACAATATAAGCAGTAGAACTTCCAAAACTCTTCTATATTGAAATGCTGACTCCAAAAATGTTATTAAGGAGACTGGAGAGATACATACATGCAGGCAATACACTCACAAATATAAAATAAAAATAATAAATGAAATATTTAAAAAATGTTTTTAGGAAGAGGGCATTCTGGAAGGTAATCAAGCCTCACAAATGGGCTTGGTGCCTTTACAAGAGAGGCTCAAGAGTGTTTATTCACCCCTTTCACCATGTGAGAATGTGCCAAGAATACACCTTCTATGAATCAGAAGGCAGTCTCTCACCAGACATGGCTCTTTGGTCTTGGCTTTTCCAGTCTCCAATACTATGAGAGATATATACTTCTTTTTTCCCTCCCTCCCTCCCTCTCTTCCTTCCTTTTTTTTTTCCTTTCTTTCTTTCTTTTTTTTTTTTTGTTGAGACAGGGTCTCCTTGTAGCCCCAGCTGGCCTAGAACTCTCTATGTAGATCAGACTGATCTGTATCTCACTGGATTCATGGTGCGTGCTGCCACACCTGGCCCCAAATGGACTAACATACCCTTGAAGCAAGGGATTCTTTACCTGTTAGAGCCATACCAGCCAAAAGAAATACAATGTAAGCGACAGATGCAAGCTACTTATGTGAGTTGAATTTTTCCGTTAGCTACATTCAGTAAATGAACCAAGGCTGGTGATGTAGCTCAGTGGTAGAATACTTGCTTAGCATGTGTATGGCCCTGGTCCAATCCACACCACTAAAAATAAAATAAAAAGAAACAGACGAAGTTGACTTTTAAAGATACATTTTAGTTAACCTAGTATATCCCCAAATAGTCTCATTTCAGTATGCAATGAGTGTAATGCTAAATGAAGTAGTTTGTATTTCTTTTTGAAAAGATAAAGTCTTCCAAACCCAATGTGTGACACAGTACACCTCAATTGGCATTTGTCATATTTCAAGAGCCATATGTGCCTGGTACCTAATGCACAGGACTGTGTGATTCAGATCCTATAAACTCCTTGAATTTATTCTAAAATAAAGTGGCTCAGCTCTATCAGGGTTCTTGGAAGAGTCACTGAAGTTTGTCCTTGAAGCTGAGGTTAAAGACGCTTGCTCTTAGACTTCCCAAACCTTCAGAGGGATCTGGTCCTGTCTCCAGCCAGTTGCCTTAACCCTGACCACACACACAGGACATGCTGCTAACTACACTAAAGCCTGGGGCCCCACTCCTGCCTTTGGGCTCTTGGCACCAGCACCCCACACCATTACCCCTTAACTCTTCCTCTTCTTGCTTCACTTCCATTGCCACAGAAATAAAGGAGAAAATTCAAGGAAACAAAAAGAATTACAGTTAATAGAGACTTCTTGTTTTATCTTGCCAGAGATAAACCAGCGGGGTCTGCACCAGGTGTTTTTTTGTGTTTCTGACAGGGGTTTATGGATCAGCAAGAAAGGGGATTTGTACTTAAATATCGGAACATTCTAATGCTCTGCTGGATGTATGGCTCACTCTTTTATCCCAAGCACCATCCTTCCAGTCATTTGTTCTCTGGATCTTGACAAAGCACTTGCAAGAAATTAACAGGCGTGCAAAACCTGGATGAGCAAAATTGATTCGTTTATAATCTGTTTGTGAAGAGATCGGAACGTGGTTGAAGTGATTTTAATTTCAGAGCCCAAGTCGCTAGTCTTTTTGTCAGGCAATTAGTTCCATTGGCTGGGCACGAATGCCAGCTGCAAAGTGCCGAGGGGACCAGGCATGGATGCAGCAAGAGCCTGCTACGCTTCCTCCGACCAGCCTTCTTTCGTCCCTCTGGTTTATGTTGGGTAAAATTTTCTGCTTAGCATCATGCTGTATAACTTTGCAAGGGCACAGTGCCATGAAACGTGTGGTCAAAGGACAGGCCTGGGGGCAAAGCTGTGGTTGAAAGTTCCAGACAAGGACCTGGACGGAGCAAACCAGACCTAGCAGGACCTTTGCTTCTGATTTTCTGGGCGTGCTAAGATAATCACTTGTTATCTTATTTTTTCAGCAACCTAAAATTACAGTTATTACTGTCTTAGTTTGATAATTTTGAAATTGAGAGTCAGAGAGGCTAGTCATTTGCCAGAGTCACACCTCTAAGAAGGGTGTTTTCCAGTTCATGCATGGGTGCTCTTATCCCTGAATTGTGATGGCCACTCAGTAACCCACAGAGGCCACTGCCTCAGGGAAACAACCGAGGTTTCCACTAGAGGCCTCAGCAAGGTGCTTCCCCCCCAGAGCAGGACCTGGCCTGCTTCCTCAAGTGTCCTCCAGACCCAACCGAATCAGACAGCATAGACACAACCATACTTGTTCAGTGACTGAAATGCTTCATCTCATTTGATTCTCATGATGACTATCCGAGGAAATAAGGAAAGACATTATTGTCCTTGCTTATGATTACTTGAATTAAAGGGCAAACCTTTAAATCCCAAAAGGTGATCTAAATAAAGCTTTAAATTGCTGCTTTAACTGTCAGGGTGATAGTATCTCTACAAAGCTGGCAAGCTTCTGCAATCCAGGCCTCTTCCTACACAAGGGGTAGTCCCCTTTCTGTAACATGTGGAGTAGTCTAAGATCACAGAAAGTTCCAATCCACGGTTCTGCCCTAAGGGCCAGCAGGGGTCAGTTGACAACAATCTCACATAAAGCCTCACTTCAAGTAACAATAATTTTGAATGAGTGAGTGACTACCATAATGGAAATACTTTCTTAATGTAGGCTGAGTTAATTATGGGAATCAGTCATAGGTTGAATTAGTGCTTTCTAGGGTAGCCGATGTTATCTTTCAAAATGAATCATTCAAAAGAGAAAAACAACTCATTTCTTAAAGATGTCAAAATGCAGTTTTAAATGTCAAGTAATGGCAAGATGCTGAGAGGATTAGTCAGTGATTATGACAATTTAACAGTAATTTAAAAACCAGGCAAGAGCAATGTTTGTACCAATATGGCATTTAAACAGTCAAAACTAACTCTACATAGATAAAGAGCTAATTTAATTTACTAATAACATGCATTTCCTTTGTACCATTTTTTAAATGAAGCTTAAAATGTGTGTGTTATCTGAGTTAATATCGTGCCATCTATCTATACCAGGAGACTGGCAGTGCCTTTTCCAAAAATGATAGAGAAATCAAAGGCTTGACAACTCAAGGTTTTCATTTACCATGATGCCAGCCAGCAAGTGTGGTACTGAGTTCCTCTCTCTTGCCTTGGGGTTTTTTTCTTACTTATACTTTTAGGAAACTGTAGAAAAGAAGAAAAAGGGGAGGAGGAGGAGGAGGAGGAGGAAGAGGAGGAGGAAGAGAAGGAGGAGGAGGAGGAGAATAAGAAGGAGAAGGAGAAGGAGGAAGAGGAGAAAGACAGAGGCTATAAAAACTTGACTTGTCCTAAATTTCCCACAAGTACAGAATATCTTCAGTTGCTAGATGCTAGAACCATCCTCTAGGGGTTGAAGTGCCTTTTATCAATTCAGAGTTGACGTACCTTTTATCAATTCAATACGCTTGTATTTTATGGAAACAGGATAAAAGCTGTGGCACCCTTAACACCTTTCAGTCCCTATTTTAACTAGTCTCATCTGTGAGAATGCAGGTTCCTAAGACTGAGTTCCTGCAGTTCAGGGAGGGGAAAGCTCTAGTGTAAAGTTGGTTTGGATAGCTAGTGAATGATAGTACTATTAACTTAGGCAGGAAGCAGAGAGGAATAACCCTGGGGAAGAGTGATAAATTCAACTGTACTTTTCCTGCATTGAGGCATCCAAGTGAGCTGAAGAAGATGTTCAAATAGTCAGATCTGAAAAAGGACAAACTTGGTCTGTAAAGAATGTTTTTTGAAGTCGTCAATTTGTGGAAGACTGTTGAAGCCATAGGAGCAAGTATGGAATGACATGCTGAGGACAAGGAGTGGACCCAGAGAACCTCAGTGATAGCCGGACCAGCCTAGGAAGAGGAACCCAGAGCAGCTGACTTAGCAGCTGACTTCAAGGTAGAAAAAGAACCAGGAGAAACTGATGGAGCCAATAAGGAGGTGGTGGGTGGAAGATCATCATTTCAGGTGTTTCAGAGTAAGTAAAGAAATAGTTGTAAGTACCATGATTTTGTAGGAGAGAGCCTACTGGTGACTTTCACGAAGACCCTTCTAGAGCAATGAGGAGAGAGAAGGGACATGCAGTGGGTTGAAGAGAGAACGGGAGTTAGAGATGAACTGAGAGAAAATGTAGACAGTTCTTTCTAGAAATGTGGCTGTGAGGGACTTCAGAGATGCCTGATGTCCTTTCCCTACTTCACTATTTTGCAATGTTTCCCTCTCAGAGATGTCAGTGAGTTACTCAAAGCATTGTGGGAGTGCATATGGGTTGTTTCTGTCTTTACACCTTCACTGTGCACAGTGTAGGTCTTGTGTAGAGAGGTGTTCTGTTGGTATTTAACAACTTTCTAGCTTTCAAACTTTAAGACTCTTACTGGACTCAAATAAATATGAAACGCATCATTTATTTTCTTAATGAAAAGGTCTCAGTTTCATTTAAGAAAATGATGAAAAGTCTGTGATTCAACTGAATCACATTTTTAGGAAATTTTTTGAGTTGTGAAGAGAAACTTCCTGCCAAGTAGAATAAACAGAACACAGAAAATGTGTTTTAATAGAAAATTTTATTATGATTATTTACATCAGTTCCTGGATATGCATATAAATGTAAACTTTTATTGTTGGCATTGTTTCACATATGGTTTATCCAAATTCAGAGTTGATACTGTCATTTGAGTGTACAGGTTGTGAGAAAATTTTATATTCACAGAATATACATATATGTGCATCTAAATCGTGTCTCTCTTTAAGCCAGCGGAATGGACACGGTCCCGTTGGCCCTGCTTCTGCTCCGCAGGTGCACGCTGACATCAGTCAGGTCCTCCACGTGCTCCTCGCTCTTCTTCTCTTTCAAGCTGTTGATGAACCTCAGGGTGATTTCATCCCACTCCTCAGGCAGTAGCATTAGAAGAAACCCAATGCAGATAATGATGGTGGCAGCCAGGCGGACCACATTGAATATCACCTCCTGCTTCAAGAGATCCACAGCTGGGGAAGGAAGCATTACACTAGTCACACCCTATGGCTGTTTCCAAGTTTCCCTAAAAACAAGTGACCAAAATCAGTGCTACTTCTTAAGACTCCCAAATGCCAGCTTTATTCCCCAGCACTATCCACATTTGCTTCCTGTTATTTCTCTCTAAATCATTCTTGTTTTTCTAGGCTTAGCTCAGGTTCCACGCATCTTGACGCAGCAACCTCTCCATTTTTTCTTTTAGCACTTTTCCAGAGCATGCCTTCACCCTTCTCCAGTCACAGTGGGCCAGTGCTGAATTTTCAAAGAGTCAAACTTGTGCGTGTCTTGGTCTTTGTATTTGCTGTTCTTTTTCAGGGTTTAATTGAGGTGAAATTAATATAGTATAAAATTAACAATTTAAAGTGAATTTAGTAACATTTAGCACTCTCAAAATGTTGTCTAATCATCCTCTCCCTGGTCCAAAAACATCTCTGTCACTTCAAAATAAAACCCGTCCCCTTTAAGCAGTTACTCCCTACTCCCCAGCCTCTGACATTCATCTGTCTTCTTCTTCTGTGGATTTACCTACTCTGGATGCTTCATACAAATGGACTCATACCATGTCTGACTTTTTAGAGCCTTCTTTTATTTAGCACAATGTTTTAAAAGTTCATGCATCTACTGTACGTATATCAATACTTCATTGCTTTTATGGCTGAATACCAGTCTGTGTGTCCCAATTTGTTTATCTGTTCATTTGGTGAACAAGGGGGCATCTCTCCCTTTTGCCCATTATGGGATAGTTTCAAGGACAGTTTCAAAACCTGACTTTCAGAATTTGCTTGGAATATACCTAGGAGTGGACTCGTCTGTCACCCACTTTCTATATTCGACCTTTTTATATTTGATTTCCTTCCCTCCTCATATCCCTCTTCATCCAACTGAACTATCCCTTAGATCTCTGTCAAAGGGCTTCCTCTGAGAACCCTTTTGGATGCCTCTCCTGTGCCTTGCCACTCAGAGCATTAAGTGCACACACCTGTCAGAGCAATTGTTTCCCTGTATTATAGTTATTCCGTTTCTCTGGTTCCATTCATGACTCTGAAGGTAGGAATTATGCCTTATTCAGGATCTGTCACCAGTGATAGCATATTCCTGACACTTGCAAAGTCATCAGAAGTTATTTCTCAAATGAGTGAATCTATGGATGAATAAATAAACTTCTTTGCAACTTTGCTTTTCTCTGAATGTCTTATAGCACTCGGAGTCTGTCTCACACAAGTTTACATTCAATAACAAATGATTGGTAAAGATCCTAGTTGTTTTGTTATGTTTGCTTTCTTTTTGAAGTTCAGTTGTAAGGTTTATAAGAGAGCAATGATGTAATTTCTTTTCCTTTCTTGTTTACGGCCCTGATCACATAATAAGTGCTCAGGAGACATTTGCTGTTTGTCCTGAAGGGAAGAAAGATGGGTACTCAAGACTCGGAAGCACAGGATTTTAAAGTTGGAATGACTAGTCACCAGATAAACTCATTATCATTATACGGTCACTGGCAGGTTTCACTAGAAAGCTTGTCCCAGAAAAATATTAAGAGCTTTTCCTCTTGCCCCTGAAGTGAGTCATCTGCCTTTCCTGGAGGGCCACCTGCTCATCCCCCAGGGGAAGCTTCTGAGCTCCCCATGGATAGTCTGATGGGGAGCCAACACCCTGTACATTGCTTGCACTTTCATTAGTGACGTTTTCTTCAGAGTCCTGTGCCGGGATGCCTTTTGTTTCCATAGGACTTCCTCTAAAAATACCACAAAATTAGGTTGTCAGGGAGATTACATGAAACCCAAATGATACATTTGGTATTTAATTCTAAAAGCAGGACCAAGTAAAAACAGTGTTTTTGTAGCTGCAAAATTTAAATGTGCTACATAGTTACTCTCTTGTCTGCCACCTTCATGATATTTAAAAACATCTTCCGAGAGAAGGGACATAATTCTCGATTGCTAGAAGAAACAAGTCAGAGCATAAAGCAAACATGAGCAGGTAGCATTGTGGTGGTCAGACCTGCACGGACCACATTGTACCAGTACCTGCATTTCCAGGGACGCTGAGCACTGTCCCAATGGAGATGAGGATTGGATATGTTAGTACTACTCCGACATTCACCAGGATGTTGAAGGCTGTAAAATAAAGGGAATACACAGCATGAAGGGTTGTTGTTATGCTGACCTCGTCATGTAAAAGAATCAGCATCTTTACTAAACATGCCTTCTTAAGTGTCTGTATTTTTGTTCAATCTTGTTGTGGAGCTGGGTACATGAACAGCCTGACTGAATCAGTCATATTCTTTGGATCGCTTCTGCACTCTGCTTTCTTGAGCTCTTGCCAGCTGGCTGGCAAAGGTGTGTGGAAGAGGGAAAGTCATCAATTCTCCACACTGCATGGAGCCCTGGAAGGGCAGGCTGGGGCCAGCCAGAGGTTGAAAGCAGGCTACTGATTGAAGTTTGATGCTTCATTCCTTGTTACTTTGCCAACTTATGTCTTAATCCTGTGCAATTTCAAAGCTCTAGTGTTATTGTCTAAAGGAAGGTTTGTCCAAGGACAGCAGATGCTGTGTTTGCTCCTTTCTCTCAAAGTCAATAAATTAGGATGGATTCAGTGTACTGCTCAGTCCCAGGGTCAGCTTTCCCACCCTGACTGTACACAGGTATAGCCTGATGCTCCTTAATTAATATAATACCATTGGGCCTCTTTAGTTAAAAAGACTATTGTTTAAAATAATCATCTATCCCCATCATAAATTTCCCAAATTATATTTCCAAAATTCATAAATTACAGACCATCATTTTAATAGAATTCAATTAATTTTTTCAGGGGTTGGATAGATGATTATTGACAAGTACAAAAAGTCCTTTAATCTGAGATGGGCTCTATAACACAGCTGAAGTATGTTGCCCATCTCTCTGAAGGTTCTAGACCCAAAGAAGGTTCTAGAATCGTTCCGGTGAAGATGATGTGTATTTTTCTATTGTCATCTATAATTAGGCCCACTAGCTTAGTTATCTGGAGTCACTTGTGTCTGGCAATTAGAGACAATGGATTTGACTCTCATAAGACTCACGGGTATGCAATAGCCCTGATAATCTGGGGCGTGGAGGGGACCCTCCTAGGTAAATAAATGCACTTCCTTCACAGCAAGGCTCAAATGTGAATGAACATTCTAGCACTTTAAATCTCTCCTTACTTTCAGGGAATCAGATGTGGAAAATTTTTAACAAGTCAGGAATTTCCTAAATGTATCAAAGCTCTGCTGAACTCAATTGCCATTTTATTGACTGAACTGTCTATTTTGGCAGATTGAATGAAAGCGATGGCATTTCAAGAGCTGAACCCTTCTCACTCAGCAAGAGCCAGGTAGTTTCTATAAACCGAGATGTCTGTTTTTCCTTAGCTCTTAGATAGCACACTTACATTTTTTGACAGTCTAAGTAAAAGACTATCTAATTCAATGTGTTATCTCTAGTGTGGGGTCCAGTCCAAGTTTAAGTGCAATTCAGATATGCCGCATGAAGGGATGAGGCTGCTCTGTATTTAGACTAAGACAACTCCTTGGAAGATAGATCACACCGTAGCTGTAAGAGATGTGGGAGTTCAGAGCATACACTGGTGGTGTCTTCAGCTCTGCCTCTCAGACTAGCCCCAGCTAGCTCATATCAGATTCCACTGGAGAAGAGAGGGAAGGAAATAAAAACTTAAGACTGGGAGCATGGAGAATTCTAAAGCCCTGGAGTATGTAACACAGTCAGGGGAGGGGCTGTTGCTTCAATTTGTCACAGCTCAGCTTTGACACAGTGATCTGTGCCATGCACTGGTGGTCCTGATGGAGTAGCTGCAGTGCTAGCTGGTACCATGCCTGGTAAGTGTAAAAATATACTGCTTGCAGAATCCAGGGTCTGTCTGCCATGGTGGCCCCAGCCTGTGTGGGCTTACATAGGAACAGATATTAGATGTGCCAGTCATTCACATTGATGGAGGGCTACTTTACAGAAGGCAGAAACCCTATGTGCATACACCTGTTCAAAAGTCAGTGAAATATTGGTCATACATGTCCCCTGTTATGTTGTTTCTGGCCAGGAAGTAATCTGAGCACATTTAAAAAATTTATTTTTTATTTTTATTTTATGTGTACAAGTGTATTGCCTGCATGTATGAGTGCACCCATGTCGTGCAATGCTGTGGAGGTCAGAAGAGGGCTTCGATTCCCCTGGAACTGGAGTTAAGGATGGTTTGTAGCCACCATGTAGGTGCTGGGAATCAAACCCAGGTCCTCTGCAAGAGCAGTCAGTGCTCTTAACCGCTGAGCCAACTCTCCAGCCTGAACACTTTTAATTAGGATACTTTGGTCTTATGGCAAAGTATTGACTTCCAAATAACTGTTATTGACTTTCACTCAACTTAGCAGAGGTAATGGGAGATGATAACCATACTGTTTGATCCTTGAAAAGTACAGCTCCAGGGACCAACAATTAATGCTTGATTCTTCTCTTGAGTGTTTCTTGTTTAAGACCTTCCCTGAGAGACTTGGGCTGGAGTGGAAAAAGAGGAGCCAATCAATAACCTTGCTGGAATTAGGACGTTTGTCTCTTGGAACTGAAGTGCTTCTATTATTTCAGATGTCACCTTTGTTTAGAAGGTCATGGGAAGAGTAGCAGAGGTCCTGCAGGGCGAGCGTGGTGGGTAAGTGTGGAGAGAGTGCATGACCTTGGGCAATATGTGGAAATAGAGCAATGAGAATGATTGTAACACTAAGGCCTTGGGCTAACACTAGGGTCTTGGGTTCTGGTTTTTTTTTTTTTGGGTGCTTGGGCAAAGAGGAGGACAATACTTTTTAGACTCTTTTTACATCATGTATTAGCTACTAAGGCACACAGTTTGAAAGTGGGAGCCTGGAACTCAATGAGGTACACAGTATATGTGTTCCAGGAGGGAAAGACTCCAGGTGATTTTCACTTGGTTCTTGACTAGGCACAATCTACTTATTCAGGGCCACTGAGTTTAGCATACACTACATTCTCTCTCCCGGTAAGCACTTCCTAGTGTAAACTCTGCCTCCATACTTAGTAGAGCTATTTAATATGCAGATGTAAGCCAGTCACTTCTGACTCAAAGAAGAAGTGGATATTAAACTCAATCCCCTGGGGCTGGAGAGATGGCTCAGCGGTTAAGGGCACTTGGCTGCTCTTGCAAAGGACCCAGGTTCGGTTCCCAGTACCCACATGGTAGCTAACAACCATCCATAACTCCAGTTCCAGGAGATCTGACGCCCTCTTCTGACCTCTGTGGGCATTGTATGACACAGGTTCACATGCATGAATGCAGGTAGTACACTCATACACATAAAATATAAATAATAAAATATTTAAACCCAGCTCCTTCAAGATGGCTTTCCAACTTCATGATCTGTTTCCCTCTTGAATGCCATCTCTCCCTCCCTCTATTTCTCCCTCCCTCCTGTCAGCTGAACCTAATGCTCTGACTACTTGGTCTTTTTGGCTGTTAGCCTGAGTCTTTAACGGCTATGCCAGCTCTCCAGCCCTCTCTGGCTACGTTGAGCACGGAGCCCCTTGAATGCACCATCCATTCTCACTTTTGTCTGACAGATCACGCACATATGGAGCATAATAACTCACACAGCACATCGTGAAGACTGGAAGAGGCTGCCTGAAAGGCCAATGATGAACAGAGTGATCTGGGCTTCTGGCTGAACATGCTAATCCATGGGAGCCACACCATGGACAGCTCCCAGCTAATCGCATAAGAGACTACCAAGAACCTTCCACATATTCAATGACAGTAACCAATGCAAGTTTGGGCAACAGAGCACAGAAGTACCAAAGAGAGTAATCCTACCACCACCATCTGTCCAAGGAAAGGCCAAGTGACACAGAGAAGGGCAGGCGCTTACCCAACCACAGCCCTGCCATCCCACAGAGACAGCCCCAGGGCAGAGCTGCAAAGGAAGACCAGTGCTCCACTTTGGTGAAATAGAGGATGACGGGGGTGAAGGAGATGAAGATCAGATTGAAGAAACCCAAGGTGGAAACGAAGTGTGCAGCTTCACCAAAGTTTGCACTTCCAAGGAACATCTTAAACAGAACCTGGAACAGGAAAGAAACTCTTCAGCCACAGTGTGAGACTTTCCTGCAGGAGAAGGGTAAGTTCTGTTGCTTCTCTTTTCCCTGCCATCTTCATGCCACTAAATGGACTATAGACACAAGGAATTAAAATGCCCCATATTCTTCATATGTTGAAGCAATTGGCATGAGGTGAATTTTTTGTCGTGCTGTAAATTTCTTGGGGGTGCTGTGCAATATGCAAGGCAAAAGCATCAGGATAGGAATAGGGTGAAGGATAAATAAGAATTAGATAAGCCCCCCCAAATCTAGAGTCAAGGTGCCATCAATTCTTCCTTGTAGGCACAGGATTTATGGCATCCTTATTATGACAGATACAGAAAACTAAATGGGACAGACAGCCCGTCATCAGGCTCTTGAGAGAAATAATAATGCCTTGGATTTAGAAAAACGTCTTCACAAACATTTGTTGCTGTCTGGATTAAAAAACAATTTCTTTTTCTTGATTTTAAGGCTGTGTGAAGAGGCAGATGACAGGGAAAGTGAGGGCTATCATGCACTCGCAGAATAGGCAGAAAGAGGAAGCCAGGTCTGAAGGCCATGTTTCTTGGCTTCTTATCCCCTTTTCCTTTTACTAATCTTCTAAGAAATATTATGAAATGCAACATATTGTGTCTGCCTGGAATAAGGGTACAGGTAAGATTTTGAGTATATTAACAAATATTACCTCTCCCAGAATGGATATATTCTGTAACCTGGTCAGAATTCTCTCTATAAGCTAGCCATCCTGGATTCATAGCAATTCCAAACATTGCTTTGAATTTTAACTGAATATATTACTTTTTCTCTTGGAAGACTTTATCATGCTGGGGTTTGGTCAAATAAGACATCTTAGTAGCATTTCCATTGGGAAAGTTAGACACACATGATAAATGAATGAGCACTTGTCAAGCTTGGCACACGGAAGCAATTAGCCAAGAAATGTGAATATGGAAATAGACTTTGACCTTATGAACTACAGTGGTGGTAAATAATCAAAGAAGGCTTCCAGGAGGGATGCAGAGGTCATTTCTATCTTTCAGAGTCTCTCTCTCTCTCTCTCCTCTTACCTCTCTCCTCATTTTATTGAAACATGGGGAGAGGTAAAATTGGAATCACCCTTTATAGACATCCAGAAAGTTGATTCTTAAGAGTTGAGCTTTGTTGGGATAACCTTTTAGATTTGCTTCCAGAGTCCTTGCTTCTGAAGTTAAGTGCATGACCCTCAATAACATTTTCATGGATGACAGGGGATTCCAAGGGAGAAAGTACAGAGAGTCCATACAGAAGAGCTGTGTCTTCATTTTGCTAGACACGGACTCCCTGTGGTATGGGGTCCCTATGTAGCAAACAGCAAGCTCTCAAAGGACAGCTTGTTTAAAATTCCTTACATCTCCACGGAGTTAAAAATCATAGCCACATAGTTAAATGAAAATAATCCACAAGGGGAGAAAACACTTTCTTTTACATTCCTGCTGTAACTACCTGATAACTAGAGGGTACTTAGCTCCTTTACTTCTTGGCTATATGATCTTGGAAAACTGCTTAATATTTCAAAGCTTCCATATCATAAGGATATGTCAACATAAGTTAATTTTCTGTCAGATGCCCACCACACAGCAAGTACTGAACACATAGTACTTACTATTATTTAATGCATCTAGCCAAGGTTTTCATTGTACTTACTAATGTTAGTGCTTAAGTGTAAGCTGTGAGTGACAGTTGACTACGGTAAAGGAAGGCACAGCACATACCTTATACAGTGCAGATGTAGAGGCTGAGCCCACTGCAAATGCCACACCTATGATGGAGTCGGCGTGAAAATTGTCTGCATATGCCATCATGACGATTCCGGTGATTGCCATTATTGCAGCAACTATCTGTCAAATAGAATGGAAAGAAACAGAAAATGTTATGCATTCCTATCCCAGATCAAGCAATCCAAGGCCTCAGAAAAGCTTCTGAGTACTTCCTCAAGTCTAAGTACTTCTTCTTCCATCAATGTTTAGATTTAATAAGGGTCAGTATCAAAAATAAATCAGTATGCTCATGAAACACCCAGACATGGGCTATATAAAGCTGTGCACATTCTGATTAAAGACCAGTAACTTTTAATTTTTAAGTTCATCTTTCTAGAGATTAATATTCATCTCGATGAAAAGAGTTTAACAGGAAGTCATTTCTAAGTATTTTCATTTCTACTGTGTTTTCTTCAGACAATTTGGCACACATTTCAATGAGTTCCTTTGATCAATACCTATTTCTGAACATGTCCACATCCCCAGGACTTGATGAGGGCACACGATTTCGATTCAGGTAAGAAGGAAAACTTAAGATGGAAAATCTCTCACAGTGACACAGACAGGAGCAAGCTGTGTGCATCTGTCACTTGGAATGTCATGTGAGGCCACTTCTCCCTGTGTCTACATACAGATTAATTCATTTTTAAAGATAAACCACAGAAGAGAATCACATTTAACTATCTTTTATTTTGTTATTACTTTGCTATAGTATCCACTGACTTCATGATGTGAAATATTCATAATTTGACCAAGGTTATAATAGTAAAATGCTGTCTTGCAAAGTTTTATTAATTTTCCTGACCTGGTTCTACCAAAAGGCATTTCAAAGTTACAGCAGACAGTAAAATAAGAGCCCTGCAAGAGGAAACAATGTGCTATTTTCTCACTGACTTTAAAATCAAGACTGACTTTAAAATCAAGACTGACTTTAAAATCAAGAATTTGTGAGGCATTTACACCTGAATGGAGATTAATAGTGTAAAGCTTCAGTTCCGAGTCTTCCTAAGTAAATTCCTCCCACCTAGCTTTTTCACATCTGGGATGTTTAGGGTCATTTTGCATGTTATTAGAGAATGACCTATGATAACAAAATGTGAGTAAAGTCTTGAGGGCAGTGTCGACTGAGTGTGTTCCTGGTGACCTGTAAGTCAGATGCTTCTAAAGTGATGCCACCAAAAGCAAGCACAGGGTGGCCTCGGACTGGCTCTACACTGAAATGCCCTTTATGAAAAACAGTAGGAGCCCTGGAGGATAGGTGCCAACACATCAGCAGTGAAAAACCACCTTTATAACGTGTTGTCTGGAAGGCCACTGACAAGGACTTTTCTCGTGCTAAGTGAATGTCCTCTACTCAGTGCTGTCAGGTGTGTGTTCTTGTTAGATCCCATCTCAGGGTACAGGGAGGAGGCTTTAATACACACACCAGAGCATGCCAGGGACATTTTTCAAATACAAAGGAATAAACTGATAAATAAACATATGAGGAGGGTTATCTAGGTCTGGGAATTCTGTAAGGTACTGCAGCCATTTGGGGCCAGTCATTCAGAGAAACAAAACAACATATTAGCCATTGTGTACTGATTTGCTTTTGTGTTTTAATAATCTTTACCAGCCAAAGTGTTCATATGCACATACAGATTTCCCTTAGAACACTGAATTTGGAAGATTAAAATATTTTAAAAACTTTCTGTTGGTTTGAATATTATGGGACTAACCAACTGCTTTCTAATTGGAGTTAAAGTCCGCTTCATAAGATGGAACCCAGACCTGACATTGATATCGGGTCTAGGAACCTGTGACTAGACAGATCACAGGCCATAGGGGAGAGCTCAATAATACTCTGCTAAATAGATATAGTATTAAACTGACTCCTAACGACTTGTTATATCTATAGATTAATGCATCTCTCAGTTTTCACCAGAGAAGTTTCCTTATGCAGCAGATGGTGATTAACACAGAAACTGGCTAATGTGCAAAGAAAAAAGGCTGTGGAGTGCTTATCACTGAATCGGACACCTATATCAAGCTTCTGCCTCCCAAAACTCAGGGATAAAAAGATTGTAAGAGCCAGAAGGATGAATGACTACAGGGAATAGACTTTTCCAGACAGCTGGGTGGTTACTCATATGAACTCACAGCAATGGTCACAGCATGCACAAGTCCCTCATAAGCTCAAGTCAGGCAAAATGTCAGTATCAATGTGGGAAGGTGGGTAAGGAAACTGAACCCTACTTGAGGAGGTATTGGCAGCTGATGACTGTCAGGAGGGGGAGAGTCAGTCTTGTTTAAGGGTGAGACTCTTGGTTAACCAGGCACCAGTGAATGGGTCCATTCCAAAGGGCATTTGAGGGCACAAGTTTAACGATATAGGCCTTATACATCTAATAGTATACATGAAATTTGGTGGGCGGTAGTAAGGGGATGCAGATGGGAAAGGGGATCTAAACATGGTAAAATATATTGCATGAAATTTGCAAAAATTCAATAAAATTTTTTGGGGGCCACCATCAGTTCTATTTTCTTGATCAAATAATTGTGTGACTACTTAAAATAGGGTTAATAAAACACAGTATTCATCCTAATGAACTTTAACATGGATTTACTGTTTTTATAATATAATATTTATATTTAGTTTATTGTATAATCTATAATTCATGGTAAAATATATTGCATGAAATTTGCAAAAATTCAATAAAATTTTTTGGGGGCCACCATCAGTTCTATTTTCTTGATCAAATAATTGTGTGACTACTTAAAATAGGGTTAATAAAACACAGTATTCATCCTAATGAACTTTAACATGGATTTACTGTTTTTATAATATAATATTTATATTTAGTTTATTGTATATAATCTATAATTCTGGATTTAGGGAACTATGAAAAAAAAGTACCCCCACAAAAGCAAAAACAAAATCCTTGTTGAGAAACTGATGAACGTGTACGATTGTTTCCAGGGTGAAGACAGGAAGGAATTCTTCCTTTTCCACACTAGTCATTATTAAGAAATAGATGCATGAAGAAATTTTCACTCTAAGTTTTCTCAAGATGAGAATTGAATATGGCTAAAGATGACATAATTTTATAGCAATTCAAAATTATAACCATAGTGAGCCTCTTTAAGAATTCTATTACTTATTATATTCAAGAGCTTGTGAACATATTCACCTGAGTTGCTTAAATTGACATGTCAATTACACCAGTGTCTATTTTAATTGCTTTCATGGGGAGAAGCATTTTTCACTTTAGGGGGCCAGATAACACTGTTAGTTAAGTTCAGAAAGCATGAAAATCTGGATATAAAGGAAAACCTTTCCCCGTGGTATAGGCAATACTTTATAGGATATATAGTAGGTTCCTGGGGCAGAGAAGATAAGTTAAATCATTTACCACATTTTAGTTTAATATTTACAATAATCCAAATGGACAAATTCTCTATGTCATATTTTAAGACATTCTCAATATACGTCTGATGGACACAGCTGGAATTTAAGGAATAGATCCTAGCTAATCTTGAAAACACAAGAATGTGTTGGGTGGAAGGCTTATTTGGAGCAATTGTTTGGATGACCCCAGAATGGCTCTGCTTGACACCATTGGTTTAAACTTCAAAGAGCAAATACTCTAAATGTTCAGATAACAAATACCCTAAGCATGGGTCTGAGTCATAGGCATTTTCAAAATCAGTTGTGAAAGAGCAGTAGCTTGTTCTCAACAGAAACACATGGATGACTGTGCTCAGCACATAAGACCTCTCCATGAAATGAATCTGTGCTCAGCACAAGGGACATGCATCTTTAGGAAGGCAACATCTTAAGAACTGTGTCAAAATTTCTCATATGTGCTCATCCACACTGTGACTACCAAGGACAACTTCTAGTACATGAAACCTCCTATGAGAACATCCTCTGCCCCAAATGGCCCATCTACTCTAATCCTTCTGAAAGGGTATTCTTTTCTGATAGGTTACTGCAGTTTCAGTCTCTTAACCAACCAGAAGTATCTAAATAAGGTGAGCAAACCCACCATTATTACCATTATCTGAATCTAGTTTGGGTGAGAATATTAGTGACCATTGTAACCATGAAACTGACAAAGCTTCCATTTTTGACTTCCTGAAGATTTCTGTCCTTGTATCCTGGTGTGGCCACCTCAGTTAAGTATCCCAGGAAGGGGATTCATTTGACCCTCTTCCGAGCATGCTAGTGACATGGCCATCTGAACAAGCTACTTTCCTCTGCAGGCTGGCCTTTGGAGACTTCTTGGTATTAACTTTCAGGGGCAATCAACAGGGAACTATGAGGTCATTGGAGCTTGTTTCTGAGGTCCAAAGAGACATTTGGTGATGCTACCATGCTCAACATCGCTCCTAGTCCCATGTGAAAGCCAAGCTTCCTTAGCCTTTCAAAGAAGCGAATGGCCAGGAACCATCTGGGTTTGAGCTGTGTTCTCTTGTATCCTCATCTGATTCCTTTTTCTGTACAGGTCCTCAAAGCCACAAGGGTCTGAATCTCCTTGCATCATCCTATCCACTGTGTTTCCCATTCACAAATGTTTTCCAGAATTATTATCTGCCTAGTAATATCATCCCTTTTAGGGTCCAAGTCATTGAAATGAACCTTCAATTCAACTCTCTTCCTACAGTGTTCCTATGGGGTTCTTACAGATCTACATAAGTGATTGTAGCCCAACCGTGTTTCACTGAGGCAAATCCTGGTTTGTGAAGCTGGATGAACATGAGGATCTTCACTGTTCATAGTGAACCCTTGAGCCCCAAAGCCAACAATGGCAGGTTTCAAACTAAATGGTTCAAAACTACAGGTCAGACTTGAGGCTGAGGCACAGATTAATAGCGTGGCCAGTGAAGGCTGTGCTGATGCAGATTTTACTTTTTCCCTTGGGTGGATTTAGGTAGATCCATTTTCAAAGAGCTTCAGAATTCTTCAACTTCTGCATGTATTATATATAAGGTTCTATGAAGAATGATCTCTTGAACTGATTAAATTGCACATGAGCTAGAATGTGAGAAATAAAGGAGATATGGTGATCTACATGTATTATCAAGAGGAAAAGGACAAGTTCCAAGAATGTTGGCCAACTCAAGGGGTGCTGGGCACTTGAATTTCCAATTCCTTCACTTCTATTTTTATGTATATAAAATCCATTTGAAAATTATCTCAAAAGAAGACCTGGATAGAAATGAGGGAAAGAAATCCCAGAAAGACTTGAAGGGTATATGTGGAGGGTAGACACAGTACACCGTGATGAAGTGGTGATGGATCCGTTACGGGCATCAAATCTGACAGCGATCACACCCCAGCTGTCGCCTCTCTTGGCTCTATTCATAAGTCATTGTCCTGCCAAGAGGGGCTGAGATGGATGAATACACTGTCCATCCTCTGTTACTTCTTCTGAGAAGCATGAAGGCTCCTGGTAGAGAAGTCTGCACTGTATGAAAATGAGCGGTCACCAAAGGCGGATGGAGACCAGGTCACCTTGAATCTTATCTTAGTAGGCAGTATTAGCACATGTCAATGGCAGCTCAGCGACAGCTCAGGCTGCTCTAGACCCCCGTTGGCCCAGTTTAATTCAAGGTACAGATTAAATAACAAAAGATTCAGTTCAACAGACATTCTCCAATCAGAACTGACTCCTAAAGAGCCACAATTTTTGATGTTAAGTCCTTGGGAACCACATACAGGTGGAAAATATTTGCTTACCTCAGGGACACATTGAAGGAACATAAATTCATTCCTTAAATCTGCTGAGAAAGTTGGAGTCTCCGATCTCCAATTTTCTCCCATTTTCCAAAATTTCTCCATTTCACCCATTTGAAAATTTAAAAATTGAAATAATAATACAAAATATAAGGGAGGATCAAGATAGCAAAGAAATGTTTCTGAATTTCTTGTCTGATAGCCAGTCATCACTGGGATGAATAGGTACTAGTGACAGAACAAAGAACTCCCAGCCAGAAGATTCCCTGGAATGAACCTTCTTGTGTTTCATTCTTGTGGTGCTGAGGATGGAGCCCAGGGTCTGGTGTTTACTAGACTAGCACTCTACCACCAAATAACTGTAGTGGTGGTTTCCCTGGTTCTCATGAATTTAAGAAATATAACAAAATAAAACAGGATCTCAAAGATAGGAAAACACATTCAAAGTTGCAAGAAGTGGGTCATGACTCAAATATTTTTGCAATAGTTTAAAAACTATGATCTACTAAAGTTTACTAATTCCCATGGAATAATAATAAATTAGCTATAAGCAACTACTTCAGAAAGAATACCGAAGATTACCAGTAAACTGGTTGAAATGACTTTATGATAGAAAACTAACGCAGTAGTTTACTTTTACATTCAGTTGGTAGTCTAAGGAAACAAAGTACTATCAAGTATATCGATACACTGTGTATTACCCATTACTGGTCCAGATAAACCTATGTTTACTGATGTCATTGCTACTTAAAATATCCTTTATTCTGGCTATGGTGCTATTTTGACATGAAAAAATAAAGGAAGGCCACCACTATTCATCTTAAACAGGATCATTCTTGGATCAAGGCAAGTGAGAATTTTTATCCAATGACTATCTGCTTATAAACTCCCAAAGTTTTGGCCTAAGGCAGAAAGAGCAATATTAATTGATGACTGAAAGCAGTCCTTCGTGTTGTGTTTGTTTTTTGGATGAGTCCAGTCGAGTGCCATCTGGAGGGTCTAGGTCTTACACTATTTATGGATGGAGGCAGCAGAAACAATGCTTAGGTCTCCAGTACTGCATTCACCTTCTTTTAATTTCTCAAATGACCTAATGACGCATGTGCTGCATATGTCTCGAGAGGAAAAGAATTGCTGATACATCAAAAGGCAAAACGCTGAAATGTTTCCACACTTTTCAGATTCCGCAACCTGGTTGTGGGCATCATTAAAATTTGCATTTTGACATTCTTCTAGAATGTGGCATTGAATACCTTCTAATGTTTCACAGTGAGAAAGGAAGTACTTTCTATCATTGAAAAGAAAAACCCCTGACTTCTACCAGCTGCCTGACACTGATACTCTTTTGCTATCCCTGATGTCTCAATGTGTGAACAGATTTACTAACAAGTACTTGTTGGCTACTTAACATTTCTTCTTTTGGGCTTTATACCTTAAGGGGCTGTATTACTTATCTGAGGCTCCTGGGACAAGTTGCCACAAAGTTGTCCTGGGATCCAAAAATTTAAAATCATGCAAGGCCACACTTCAAAGCGCATCTTTAGGGGAGAATCTATTCCCTGTGTCTTCCAGATTCTGGAAGCCATCCTGACACTTCTGCTATGTGATTGTGTATCTCCAATCTCTCTATGTTCACAGTGTCTCCTCTCTTCTGCATCTCTTATAAGGATACTAGTTTTTGGATTTAGGACCCACCCTAGTCATGTAAGATTCTCTTCTTCTCAAGATGACTAAGTTAGTGATGCCTGAAAAGACCTTTTCCCAATTAAGGTCACATCCACAGGTTTTGGAAAGTAGAACATGGGTAGATCCTTTTGGGAGCCATCATCGACCAAATTTACTGGGCATATTTAAAGTAGGAATAGTCAGTAGCTTCTATGAAGATTTCTTAAATCTTTGATTTAAATATATGCTACGTAGCTGATTTTTTTTTTCTTCAAGTGACTTGAAATAAGCATTGTACCTTTTAAAATGTAACATCTTAGCCAGGCAAGGTGGCACAGAACTTTAGTTGTGGCACTCAGGAGTCAGAGGCTGGCAGATCTCTGTGAGATTGTGACCAGCCTGGTCTACATAGCCAGTGCCAGTTCATCTGGGGCTACAGGGAGACCTTGTCTCAAAAAGACCTAAAGAAGTAACCTCTTGTGTCACTGAGATCCATGGTTAAGTGCGTCCATTCATTCTAACACAGTCAGTTTTCTAATAATGAATGTACTGATTCACTTTTGGTTATCAAGATGCTACTGAAAGAACAGAAAACATTCCATATTGCTACTTTCTTCTTTTTTCTCCCTCGTGTCTTTATGAGTTGTCCATGGCCACAGTGAAGGGAAACGTAAACATGAATTCATTCATTATATCTTCAAATATCAATTGAGCCCTGACTTTGTATTCTACATTATTCAAGGTGTTGGAAACAGAGGTGACTGACTTTATGGGTATGCTCAGGAAACACACACACACACACACACACATACACACACACACACACACACACACGTCCTGCATTGAAGTCCCCACACTTAGTTTAATGTTCTGTCATTGCCACCTTAAAATTATTGATAAATTTTAAGCAAGTGCTTTATATTACAATATTTCACGAGGCCTGAAGACTGGTGCGGCTTGTCCTGAATGGCACAGTGAACAATATAGGAAAGGTCCCTGTTCCCACAGAATTATCAAAGCCCTACATGGTAGACAGTGAACACTAGTGCTCCTGGTGTAAGTACAGGATGCTGGGCCCTTTGATGCCAAATCTAAGATTAGCCAGTGAATATCTACCTTCTAAAAAATTAATATGATTCAGTTTCTTATTTTGTCCCAATTAAAACTATGTTCTTACTGCTCCTATCAAACTTTTGTTCTGAATTGCTGAGTAGTGTCTCCCAAAATACAATCAGAATTTTGCAACTGGCTATTTTTTTTTCCTAAGTTTTTTCACATTATCCAAACTGGCCTTGAACTCCTGCACTCAAGTGATCCTCCTACCTCAGCCTCCCAAGTAACTGGGATTATAGGCTACACCATTACACCTGGCTCTTAATTTTTTTTAAAGAAAACTTTCATAATTAATGGTCATCAAAAACTTTCTATATAAACATTAATTTCAGCATTTGGAAAGAGGCAAGAGTCTAGGAATCACTGTTAGCAGGGAAATAGTTGGGTAGCTAAAACACATTTCATATCTAATCTTAGATACCTCTTTCAGAGAAGAATAAATCACGTAATCATAATACTCCAGCAAAAGGCTACTCATTTGAATTTTTTCTAATATTTATTTATTTATTTGTTTGTTTAATGTGTTTGAGTATATTGCCTACATGTATGTAAGTATCCATGTTGTGTAATGCTCACAGAGGTCAGAAGAGGACATCAGATCCCCTGGAACTGGAGTTACGGATGGTTGTTAGCCACCACGTGAGTGCTGGGAACGAACCCAGGTCCTCTGCAAGAGCAGCCAGTGCTCTTAAACATTGAGCCATCTCTCCAGCCCCTAAATTTCTTCCTAAAGAATTATTTCCTTGATATGGCTAGGGGCATGCCAGGTATGAGTGAGATCTGGCTTCTAAAATCTGCAGTTTCTGAGCAATCTATTTCTAACATGGAGCAAATGAAAAATATGTTGATTGATCCACATGCCAAGCAAGATGTGCCTGCTGGTGCAAAGTGGCTTGACTATTATATGTACAACTGACAATTTCCAATTGGATTTAAGGCCCACTCCTCAGGGAGGAACACACAACTGGTACTTCAAAACAGGCTAACCTGTAGGGGAAGTTAGAGCCTCAGTGAGGAAGCCACTACAATTGTTTTGTTTGTTAGAAAGATGTGATGCATCTGCTAAGGTATCTTCCAAGCAGTTGTGTTCGCACCCATAGGTTATGTTATTACAGCAGTCAGTGTTCATTTAGCTGTTCCTGCTTCTTTTCATTTGTCTTTATAGGAGGAGGAATACCAATGAGATGGGCCAACAGCCATGTCTTGGAAACAAATGATGAAAAGGCCCAAGAGTTCAGTATCTTGCCACAGTGGAGGGAGGCTCATTCTATATCTATGTCATTCCCTCTAAGGTACAGGGACTCTTGAGAAGAGGATGGCAGAAAGAATGTAAGAGCTAGAGGAAGGGGTGGAGTGCTACATAGAATTGTCCTCCGACTAGCAAGCTAGACTGGCAAGCTACAGACACTCCTCCTTCCCAAGCTTCATTGCACCTGCTTGCCTAGGATTATAAACTTGACTCTTGACCTTCTGCAAGAAAAGGAGGGTCAGGGAGTGTCAGTCACCCTTCCCATCCAATCAGTTGGCCCTAACAACATAAGAGGGAGGGACTAAGGGCATATAAGTGGAAAAAGCACCGTGAGGCATGCTCTCGCCATTTTCTGTGGCTTCCAGGAGCTCACAGAATCCAAGCTTGGATAAGGACTTTCCAGCATGGCCTTAAATGGGGGCACCCATTCTTCTGTAAGTGACCTCTTACCCACTGCTCTGTTAGTAAGTTCAATAAACTCACTAGGATTTTCCAAAAAGAAAAGAAAAATATGTTGATCAAAAAAAGCAAACCATAATCTTTACTGTGGCTTATTTTCTCAGACCCTTCTTTCCTGAGGACAGAAGGAGTTGATCGGGACATTAATTCTAAAAAGGGAACTTAATTTCTCAGTCTGTTTCAGTGCCCACTGTTGTTTTCAACTGACTCCACAGTAGAAACATCCCTGTCTCTTTTCATTATAGTGTAACTGTTGGGAATTCCTAACACATCGTCCAATTTCAATTTGTGTTCAGAATCAGTGGGAAAGTTTTAGAGAAACTCCATGAACACAGCAGCTCTGATGGCAAAACTTAGGAAGCAGGGAGGCACCGCGCATAAAATGGAGTGTGCCATTACCCGCACTCCCATGAACCTGTCTTTCAGCACAATCCACGACAGCAAGAAGACAAAGGCTTTGTTACAACAGAACAGAGCAGAGACGTCAGTGGCCGTCAGCTTCTTTAAAGCCAGTAAATACAGGTAATTTGTCAAAGTCCACAGAATAGAAAAAGGAGCAGTTCTTTTAAGAAAGAGCTTCAGTGTCAGACCATCTTCGCCAAAAATCCGACTGCATTCCCTAGGAAAGAAAAAGAGGTTAATACAGGTACTCCTGGTGACCCATCTTGTCTGTCTGACTTTTCATGGTCATTGTCAGGCAAGAACACAAACACTGAAGTCTATCACCCATCTCTGGAATGTACTGAACCCAGGTCTGCCACCTGTGGGTTTCAGGGAGCACATGGATTCCTTGGCAAGAGCCCACAGTTGCTCAGCACAGAGCAGGGCTCTTTTCTTTCCACATTCTCTTCAGATGGCCAGCCATTCTGCTGCTTCTGAACATTCTCAGAGAAGCCTGGAGAAAACCAGAAATGGGTAGTCACCTAAGCCACTAGCTACTGACAAGGTTGAAGCTTCCCATGGTGCAAATGGGACAGGACCAAGATGGCGGCTACAGTGTAATGGACTTCAGGTGACTTCCAGAATCCTGTGGAATGGGGAGCCTCCTCATGTCTTTGAATCCACACATATCTTGGGATTTAGTTATTCCTGAGGAATCCTGCTTCTTTCTAAAGTCTCTGCTCAGTTGACAAATTTATTTTCCTGCCAGTTTTTTTTTTTTAAAGACAGAAAAAAAATGAAGGTTTCTGTGATAATCCTTAAAATTGTTTTAAAAAATAAGCATGAAAGTCAGGTTGTACTAAACAAACATTGTCCGTTTCAGACCAACCATCTGAATTTAGTAATAATCTCTTAAATTTTTGTTTGATTTTTTAAAAAATTAAACTATCTCATGGGGCCATTATAATCAAATGTTAAGCTAGTGACACACAGACAGTGACAGCAGTGATGGATGAAAGCACGTACAGTGCTACAGGCTGAAAGCAGGCGTACTTCTGGATGAACTCACCTCAATTTTGATCATGAACACTCAAGTATCTACCAGACTATCATTTGACAACATCATATTTTTAAAGTAATACAAATATTCTGTTCCAGGCAACAATTTACTAAGATTTGTACATATTTATAGTAGATACTATATAGTATGCATAGTAGGTACATACTCTAAACAATACAGGTACTAACCAGTTGAGCTGCCTTACCGAACTGTAAATCAAAGTAACCTAGCTAGGGTTTGCCTCACTAAACAAATTCGCCAACCATTGAGGTGGACCTTGGAGTGAGGCTCTATCAACGGCTCTAAGCCAAGGGAGCAGAGCCTCAAATGTCAATTCTCACAGTAAATGTTTCTTTCAAGGCTTGAAGGATGCTGGGATTGTAGGTCTGTGGTTGCAGGAAGGTCAAATTGCATTTGACTCACCCAGAGCCTTGTACTGTGGTTTGGCTTTCATGTGCGATAGAATGAAAAGGGGAACGTTTTCATGAAAGGAAATTGAGATTTCTCAAAGGTAGATTTTAACTTGACAGAGACACAACCTCAATGAAGGGAATCAATATCCTAAAGGCAAAGTCTTCGGTAAAGCACAAGAAGTCCCATGTACTCACACACACGGAAAAACTAAGGGCCCCACTGACACCCCCAGCCATAGAGGCAGCTTCACTCAGCAGGCAAGCAGCAGTGTTGCTAGACCATCATGGGCACAAGGTCTGTTTGCTGTGGGTTCTGGGGGAGCTGACCCATGTAAAAGGCAGTTGAGATTCCTGGGTTTATGCTTTTATCCACAACCCTTGGATTCCTTTTAAATACATATTTGTAAGAACCTATTTCTGATTGAATGGTTTATTCTTTCTTATTTCTTACCTGGAGGCCACCAGGTAAAGACTCTCAAGCAAAGCCTGGGGGACAGGTGAGAGAACACCCAAGTCCCACAGGGAAGAGTGCAGAGGGATGGAGAGGGAGGCTCCCGTGCAAAGTGCTGAGAAGGCGGATTCCTAGCACAGTCTGTTCTCGCCTGGCTGGTCCTGTCCCACAGGCATTCATTCCGTCCTGTTTCCCTTGCTTTTCCCCCTTCCTCTCGTTGCTGTCTATATCCCCATTATAATTACTGTTGCAGAAATTGGAAATACTTCCCCTTGTCTAGCTACGTGTTGGGTGACTTGTATGAAGCTTTATGTGATGTAAGCGTTAGGGGCTAGGAAATGTGAACACTGGAAGAATGGACTTTTACAAAGAAGCAATGAACAACTCTTTGGGATGATGAGATCAGAATTTCTGAATAAGGAGTATTGACAGATAACAAAAGTTGGAATGAAGCTTAAAAGTGGGGTGGCGGGGGGCAATAGTAACTTAATTATGCTGACCTGTGTACCTGCAGCTGCTAGTTACTGAGTTCTTTCTGTGGTGCCTGATGGAGACTAGTATAGCTTTGACTCTACTTCATTCTTTCTAGGGAATTTTTTCCCTAATCAAGTATCCTTGTTAAAACTATGGTGAATAATCTTTTTCCTGTAATTTTCAAATGCACCCGAGGCACTTGAATTCTGGTAGCATGTAACTGGAATAACTGAATCTTCAAAACCTACTTCCAAATGGACAAGGCTTACCACCTAGATTTGATGCTTTATTGAAAATTCTTTTGATGTTAGTGATAAAAAAAACAACAACCTGAAATACTTTCATACCACTCATGAGAAAAACAGTCAGGGACCTGGTGTTATGGGAAAAATTCTGTTTCTAGTCTTACAGGCTAACTCGTTTTTCCCTTGTTCAACTTTGAGAGCTTTGAGAGCACCTTCTCAGCAGATGGTATTAATGAGTCTGCAGGGAAAAAGAGATCAAAGATCTAAGAGTTTTCTGACGTTTACCTCTCCTCATTCTCACTGGAGAACAGTCCTCTCAAAGACAGAGATCTTTGCTTCACAATAAAAGCTCTTTGATTGGATTTCAGAAATGACCAGCTCTCTCCACCTGCACTAGGCGGAGGCATCTTGTCAAGGCACAGATTCTTCAAACTTCAGAGTGAGTCCAACTTGAGAAATGTGAAGAAGATGAAGCTCATTCCCCAAACAGTATTTCTGTCCATGACTGACTGTTGTAAATGTATTGTCTTAGATAAAGCAGTGTGGCTGGCTTTTAAAGTGCTCTTAAGGTACTTTCCTTCCACTAAACATTTTAGTGTTTTTATAACGTGTATCTAAACCACAGGAGCTAAGGGTAGAGTACACATGTTTTCTGGTACACACACTTATTTTCAAATAGAGATAGTTACAGTCTGATCATCACACTATCCTTGCTATCATTTATTAAACACCAACATTAAAAACCAAAGGCCCCAAGATAATGTCTATTTTCATGAAAACCAAGTATAAAATATCTTTAACCATCACAAACAGTTATGGGACTCCATTCTTTCTCCCCAAACAGGCAATATTTATTTTTCATTTCTTTTTTTAAATAATTGAATATTCATGGTCACATATAGGAAACCAGCTCACAGTATGACTTCACCACCTCCCACATTTCCAAGTTAGTGACAAGAAATGGAAGTTGAAGGTAAACCTGTCACCATCAGTTGAGTTAAAGTCTCATCTTACAATGCACTCATGAAAATAGTCCCTTTTCTTGTTGTTGAGCATAGGAAGAGGAAAGAAATTTGTGCCTTGTATAACAAATTTGCTGTTATTCTGTGATGAACAAGTTGCTGTGATCTAATGAGGCCCGATTCTTCTCAGAGATGAGAGGGGTTATTGCAGATATAATTCCTTAGCGCGGGACATTTCCTTTCTAGCAAAGGAGCTGTGTGTGTGTGTGTGTGTGTGTGTGTGTGTGTGTGTACGCGCGTGTGCGCACAGAGGCCATAAGACAACCTTGGCTGTCATTCCTCAATCACCATTTACCTTGTTTTTTGAGACAGGGTCTCTCACTGGCCTGGAGCTCACCAAGGAGGCCTGTGACTTCCAGAGATCCTCCTATCTCCACGTCCCCAGTGCTAGGATAACAAACATGCACAATCCATTTTTCAAATGGGTCTGGGAATCGAACTCAAGTCCTCATGCTTGCAAGGCAAGCACATTACTGGCTGAGCAACCACCATAGTTCACAAAGTAATTTTTACCTAAACATTGCTTTTGCCCTCTTCAAGTGCTGTACAAGGCTGACATTACCCCTGCTGGCTCCCTGATCACTCACAGAGGGGGCTGCAGACTAGGATCACAGGACTCCCAAGTAGGGCAGCCACCATTGCTCATGTCTACTAAACAATGACAAGGCCTGTGTGCCCCCACCAGCAGAGTTTGGCATCTCCTCAAGTTGCCCAGTGCCAAACTTACCATCATAGGAAACAAGGCCAATCCATTTGCTAAGGCACTAGAGCGTTGTGGAAATTGAGCAAATGTTTCTGTTGTAACAATTAATTTTACTAATATGAATTTTTTTCTCAAGTTTGAGATACTCTAAAAATATGACCTTCAGAGGTAAATCTGAGTGTAAATCAGAGTTCTATTAATCCATATCTGTTTGATCTTGAGCTAGTGTTTCAATCTTTCTAGATCTGCTTCACCGTCTGTTCAAATGGAGATAATAAAACCACCAGAAAATGTAGTTGCTATTACCACTATGATGACATGAGAGAGAGATGTCAAAGCACTAAGTCAGTGCCTGGCATGTTTGAACACAGTGCTTTTAGAGGGGACTGATGCCTCTTTACTGCCAACCACAGAGCCTGCTTCTCCACCCCCAACTCATGTTTCAAAGAGATGAAAATATGCATATTTATATAAAACAGATTTTCAAACGCCTCCTTATAGACCTTACAACGCAGAACCTACCTGAATTTTTTCATTGGAGATTGCTTTTCTTGAGCAGTGGCTAGATGACCAGAATAATAGACAGGGAAAAACATAATGTTCCAGTTTGTTGAAAACCACGTCATGAAAAACGGACAGTAGAAGTTCTTATAAGTAATTTTTACAATTTGTGTGGTTCCAACCCAAGATGATGACACTGACAAGATGATCAAGAGTCCCCAGATGGCCTTCAGAACCACGGACATGCAGGACAGGCAGCGAGCCTTGATTCTGTTTTCTTGGCTGCTGTTCTCAGGATGAGTCTGTGTCCCATCATCCCCTGAAAACAGGAAACGAATACAAACGTGAGGAAGCCGGTTGTCAAACAGCAACCAAATGTGTCGGCTCCTTTAAGAAGACGGATGCACCTGGAAATTTGATCACAATCACCAGTGTTTTTCTTTTCTGCCGTCATCAGAAGAGACATGATTCCAGCTCACTTTTTATCTGGACTCTATGCTTTGCATGGTCCAGCGTGAGTCTGGGCCCCACCCAGTGCTTGAAGATGCTGCTGCACGTGGTCAATGCTGTGCTACTCTTTGGCGTTCTTTGCTTTTTCCTTTAAAAGTATTCTACAGCTTAGCTTCTAAAGTGCCTGGTCTCGGCCGTGTGACCTGCCTCCTCTATTCCCCTGTGAACAGATGGGAGGCTTGCTTCCTCCTAGCAGGAAGTCTGAGAGGCATCACAAACCCTCACCAGTTCTCTTTCTCTTCCTCTCTGTTATTAAAAGTTGGAATTTCCAAAACAGTCTCTTCCAGTCTCTGTTGAGGTTTCCAGCAGAGCTGAGCCAAAGGTTCCCTATATCCACCAGCACGAAAAGTAAAAAATATATATTTGTTTTTATATTTTGCTGAGATAGTCTAAAAAAATGCACTACTACATTGAAAATCAGTGTGTCCCAAGGCCAGGGTAAATCCTGACTATACAAAGCCATTGCCTGTCTTATACAAATTACTATTTAATGTGTTTCTGGGAACACAATTGGCTCCGTTTGCATGTTTACATTTATTTAAAAAATTGTTTTAGTAGCATTTTTAATGTTAAAAACAGTCAAAACTTCCAGGAGTGGTGGTGCATGCCCTTAATCCCAGAACGCAGCAGGCAGAGGCACGTAGATCTCTGTGAGGTCAAGGCCAGTCTGGTCTACATGACAAGTTCTAGGCCAGCTGGGGGTACAGGGAAACAAACAAACAAAAAACAAAAAACAGACCAAAAAGACAAAAGAATGAATTAATGGTAATAAAGGCCAATGAGAGAACTGACTCATAACATTGTTCTCCAATCAGACCTCCACAAGCACAATGTGGCACATACCCCCTCCTCCCCAATTAAAATAAAAAACAAAAAAACAGAATGGTGCTGGTCATGGTGGCACACGCTTATTTTGATATATCACAGTGAAAGATTTATCGTCCTCTTTTTTTTTTTTTTTTTTTTTTTTTTTTTAAAAAAAAAAAAAAAAAAAAAAAAAAAAAAAAAAAAGGTCAAAACTGTCTGAAATTGACAGCTATAAAGGCCTTCTCTCCTGAGAAAGTATGTTGAACATCATGAATTCATGCACTTCTCAGGAGCACAGTAAGAACACAGTCCCCACATGGTAACATCCTGCAGGAGGGAGGCACCCTTGTCTGTAAGATTCTCTTGCCTTCAGCTGCTTACCTTAGGCTCAAGGTCTATACAGGGGGTGCGAGCGACAGTGGATGGGACCTCTTGCTGTACCTTTCCAGAACCCAAAGGTTCCCTACCCCAACCTCTGGTTAAAAACTTTTCAAGCTAAGGTTTTCTGATATAATCATCTATGGAGAGGAGAAAGCAAGCTTTGAATGTGAATTCTTCATTTTGGAATATAAGTATTAACACAGAAATTAATACATGACTTATAAGTCTTATAAACCGTACTGAATTCTTTCGGGTCTTGGTCTTGTGTACCAGAAGATAAAAACTGACATTTTCTTACTTATTTATTCAATAAGCTTTTTTTGGAGACTCTACCAGAGCTAGTTATCTCCTTGGATCCCAGGGGTTCAAAGATGAAAGACTTAAGTTCATGGTCTGGTGGAAAATAAGAAAACACATCCAATACAAGGTGAGAAAGGCCAGTTCTTATAGAGATGAGGCTGTATAAAGTAGAGAAATATGTTGTGATAGGAAATGGTCGGGAGAAACTTCCCACATAAAGTGACATTGAGCTGAGGCTTGGAAGCTGGAGTTAGCCAACTCCCTTGACTCCCAGATAATATCTGCCCTTGATAATAGTTCTTCAAACGCCCTGTGACTAATGCAGAGAGAAGGGAAAATGAGGATAAGTAATAAGGTAGAATGAGACACTACTGCACTGGGAGACCAGAAAAGATGTAAATCTACTTAGTAGGTGTGATATGAAAAGACTCAGCTCCAGTGAAAGGCCTATGTAGGTCTAGGGTCCCTCTACTCAGAGTACACATTCTGCCTAGGCTTTCTGCCTCCCGCTTTTCACTTGAGCCCTGGGCATTTCAGAAATGGTTTTGAGAAACATTTCTATTTCCCAGGAGGAATGGAATCCTCGTATAATGTTTAAGAGAGGTGATACTTACAGCTGTACCTACTAAAATTCTGACCCCAATGCTCCCAAGGACCATCTCATAAAGGAGGAACGATTCTGTGGATTTTAGATATTCCTTTGAGGTGAAATGTGCCTCTAACATCACTTCCTTTGAAGGTTGTTTCTAGACCACCATTACACCACGGATAGTGCTCTTGGTGACACCAATATTCACCTAAATCCTTCCATACTGTTGACCAGCTTTTCTTCTGTTAACTATATTTCACTGAAGCCAATTCTTTAATTTTACAAAGCATAGAAAAATTGTGTCTAGAACTCTTATTTTCTGTTCATTTTAAATATGATTTTCTAGCCTAGCATGGTACTGTACACCTTTAATCCCAGCACTTGGGGAGATAGAGATAGGTGGATCTCTGTGAGTTCAAGGACACCCTGGCCTACATGGTGAGTTCTAGGCTAGTCTACATAGTGAGACTCTGTCTCAAAAAACCCCAATGCTCCCAAACTATGATTTTTCTATAGTCCTGTTTAGGTTTGTAGTAATACATATATATCACTCACATTAGTTTAGTAGGTATGATGATTTATACTAATTTTCAACTTGACGTGATCTAGAATCAGTGACAAGCCTCTGGGCATGTCTGTAAGGAATAATCTAGATTAGGTTAACCTCTGGGCATGCCTGTGAGAGACTTTTCTTGGTTCGGTTAATTGAGGTAGAAGACTGACAGTAAATGTGGGCTGTGGGTGGCACCATCTCATGATCTGGGTCCAGTGTTCTCTCCTGGACTGTGGATGCGATGTGACCATCAGTTTTAAGTTCCTACTTCCATGACTTTCCTACTATGATGGACTGTACTCTCAAACTGTGAACCAAAACAACAACAACAACAACAACAACAACAACAAAACCCCTTTCTTAACTTCCTTTGGTCAGGTATTTCTATCACACAAGGATTCCCCCCATATATATGAGCCCTTATTGGAATTTGCAAATACGAGTTTAAGTCCTATCTTAAACTCTGCCAAGCAAATGCTTAATTTCAGTCTGAGTTTATTTCTGTCAGTGTTGAGATCTACTCAGGAGATTCACTTTGAGGGTTAGTGCTGGAGCAGGCATGAGATCATGGTGAGCCATTCTTCATATAATTCACCCTTTCTCTCTTCTCTCTGATGCGCTGGAATCTATATTCATTTAAAATCTATTCTCAATTAACAGAACTCTAGGAGACACTTTCCATTTCCTCCATCCCTCCCTCATCTTAAAATCTGCCTACCACTCCCAGTTAAATCTCATGAACTGTTATTTTTCTTCATTAAAAAAGTTTTCTCAACATTATGGTTTGCTTGTTTTTTTAACTTCTCGGTGATTTTAAATGGTGCTTTGTTGTTTTTTCCACTGTTTTAAATTTGAAAGATACTTTAGCATGTTGCCAGTCAAACTGAAGGAATAGACAGAGAAGACTTTTCAAATGCAGGCATTTGAAAGAGGTATGGAGCAGGCAATCATGGAAAAATTCAAATAGAGGACCTGATATAGACAGGGAGGAAGGCACACTAGCCAGGAGGATCCTACAAGGATAGTATTTGGTAATTGCCCTCTGCAATCTCCCCGAGGGGCAGCATTTGTTAGCACAGTTTCTAGTATTTCTTTCTGGGAAAGTAGACCTGTGTTCTTATGATGTGAAGATATGAAGTGAATATGAGCTTAGGGCTTTGGCATATTCTTTGAAAATAAGATGTTCAAGACTGAAATGCCATAACCTTGGGCAGCAGCTGGTGAATTCTGCTGCATTCAGAAACTCATACTTTGCTGGGAAGCTTATGACCATGGTAACAAGCTCCATCTAGCATTTCCAATAGCCCAAGAGTTATTGAGTGGTCAGGTGGATGTGAGGAAAAAGTAAAGGCCTCAACTGAGCAGAAAATGCCAATCAGGAAGGTCAGTTAAATGTCCTGTAGGAACTTGGGAAAACTGGAAGGGTGCCAGGAATTGGTAGTCCTGATAAGAACAAAAGCAGAGCCTGTGATTTTGATGATGTTTTCTTTCTCTTCAGAATGGGCACAGTGTGTTATTACTGATTCCCAGGGCTGAGCTAAAAGATGCTGGCTTTGGCACTTGAAGATAAAAATGAGCTACCTTGTAAATTTCATCAGAGGTCATTGACTGACTATGCTATAAATCTTCAATGATTGATTTCGATATTGAGTTTCTCTGAGACACTGTATATCTCTAATAAATTATATCTCTCCTTGTCCTAGCCTTCTTCTCTTCCCACTTGGTGAAACCTTCCCTGTACTCATGCCTAAGAGTCCAGCAAACATATCTGCATTCTGTGCCCAAGGCAGGATCTATCACTGCTGTCTAGAAGGCTGCCAACATATACTGCTAGTTAGGAGGAGGCCACCCACATACCTGGTCTGTTCTGTTTCTCGACTCTGTGTACACAAACTCCAGAGGATCCTCGGCTCTGTAGTTCAAGAATAGGAGCAGAAGAATCTTCAGTGACAGATAAAGGGGACAGTTGTCTACTGATGCCACTGTGTGAACTGGGGCAGTTGGCTCCTGGTTTACATCGAGTAACTGATGATCTGGAGGTACCTGGGAAGATAGGATGCACACCAGTTTGGAAACTTCCTGGAGGAAAAATCAGAAGTGAATTCAAGTTCCTTTACAGTAAAGCGCAGGGCTGTGACAGTGCCAATGCACTAATTTCTAATTCTATAAAAGAGACTCCTAAAAAGGAGATGCTTATTGGCAAGCTCTTGGTTTCTAAGGCAAGAGCCTTTTTTTGATAGATCCCTTAACTTTTAACACAGCCAAATAGTTTATTGAAGGAAAGCAATGTATTGCATTATACTGTTTGTATTTCCTTTGCCTCCTCAAGTGGTAAAACTGCCAACAGCAACCCCCAAGTCCACTGTACCATTTTCCACCAATTTGATTGCTGAAGTCCAGTTCCAGCCTTTATCTAATGTTGTAGATAAAAACTCAGCCTTCAGGATCCCCCACAGAACGTTCTGTGAATCCCCAACCCAAGTCTGGTTCCATGGGCCTGTAACCAGCACAGTTATGTAGGATGCTGGGTGAAGAGGAGTTCATCCCAACAACACCTGCTGCTGAGCTCTGGACTCCTCAACCCCAAATGATGCATTTAGCAGTGTTAAGAGATGAACACTGGTGGGACTGGAGAGATGGCTGGTTAAGAACACTGGTTGTTCTTGCAGAAGACCCAGGTTCAAATCCAAGCATCCACATGGCAGCTAACAACTGTCCGTAATTCCAGTCCCAGGGGATCTGGCAGCCTCTTCTGACCTCTGCAGGCACTGCATGACACGGGTGCACTTACCTACATTCAGGCAATACACGTGTACACATAAAATAAAATAAAAAATTTTAAGTTAAAAAAAAAAAAAAGAGGTGAGCATTGGTACATCACTGTTAACCAAGCTCAATAACCAAAACTTCACTTGAATCCCAGTAGTTTTCTCACTAATGTCCTTTTTCTATTCCAGAATTCTGTCAGGATTCTACATTGCTACATTTAGTCACCATGTCTTCTTAGCCATCTATGGTCTATGATGAGTCCTCATTTTTCCTTGTTTTTAACAACCTTGATGGCTTTGAGGAACGATGCTAAATTATTTTGCAGGATATCCCTCAAGTGAGATTTACTGTGTGCTTTTTCAAAAAATAAATTTTATTTATTTATTTAATTTATTTTTATTTTATGTGTAGGAGTGTTATGCCTGCATGTGTGTAAGTACACCATGTTGTGAAGTGCCCACAGAAGACAGAAGAAGGCATCAGATCTCCTGGAACTGGAGTTACAGATAGTTGTTAGTTGTCATGTGGGTGCTGAGATTTGAACTGGGTCTTCTGCAAGAACAGCCAGTGCTACTACTGCTGAGCCATCTCTCTAGTCCATTATTGTGTGCTTTTTCTCATGATGATATTGGAGACAAAGATTTAGGGGAAGAACGCTAGTATCTTTCTTGATATGTAGTATCAGTCTATGTACTGCCAATGTGATAACAGTGATATTAACCTTGGCCACCTGGCCAAGGTAGCATTGGCCAGGGTTCTTGCTCTCCCTTTTCTATGCTCTGTTGTTTCATAACCAGTTGCTAAATCCAGCCACACTCTGGGATGGGAGATGGAGGTTTTAAATTACCTTTCAAGGGTAGTTATCTGCTTCGATGATCTGAAATTATATTATAAATAAAATTTGTCTCTTTTTCATTCTCTTATTTATTCAATTATTTATAATGATAAGGACTCATTTACATATATGTATTTCTATGTATTTCATACATTGAATTATAATCAAATCTGCACTGCTGACTCTTTTGCCCAAATCACTCCCAATGGGATTCCGTGTTTCTTTGATATACTCTCCTTGATTTACCTTTTACTTATTTTTAAGCTCTTCTTTACTTCTTGGTACTATAAGACACTCTGTCCTCATTTGTTACTTTTTGTGCCCCTCTCTTAGAATGAATCATTTTTCCAAGGATCTCTATTTCCTTGACAAATAGTATTTAGAAACCAGTATCTGGTTGTGGGCAAAATGGTGGAAAGATGGTAGAAAATGTCCAAAGAACACTAAAAGCTTAAGCTATCAGTAGCATCCTTGCTTTTTTATCAATGGCTTTGAATCATCATGTTGTATGCTAGGCTGATAACCACTGGAAGTGATCAGACTGCACCTTGAGAAACAGCAGTTTGAAGGAAATAGGAAACTTGCGTTCCTCAACTATCAAGCGCTAACAAGAACCAAGCAGAAGGGCGTAAGTGTGAATTTAAATGAAAGTGTCAGCTTACTGTCCGGGTATCTCCATCCATGGCAAAAGCTCGTCTTGTCTTCCTTTTTCAATCTTGGGGAAATCTTTTTTAATCTAGAGGTATATAAAGATGCAGTTAACTGCATCATTTATTATTAAGTATGTCAAGTTGACCTAACTAAACTTCATTATTTAAATACTATATTAAAAATGTACAGCTACCCAAAAGAGTAGACAGAAGCATCACATACTGATGACTCTGCTTAAATCAACATTATGCTAATATTGCTATTAAAGTGTCAAAAATATATGAAGTTCTTATTTTATATATCCAAACTGTTCACTGAATATTGTGCAGAAATGTCTCTATCTGAACAACTCAAGTTCAGTGGCAAAAGACTGAAATCAGTACACTCTCGATTACTGATGCTTTTGCAGAAACTCTAAGAGACTTTTAAAAATGCTATCTTCTAAGAATCTTTTAAAAATATTTTATTATTTATTTATTTATTATTTTACATGTATGAGTATATTGCCTTCATGTATGTAAGTGCACCCATGTCATGCAATGCTCATGGAGGTCAGAAAGGCGTCAGATCCCCTGGAACTGGAATTACAGACAGTTGTTAACCTCCGTGTGGATACTGAGAATCAAACCAGGGTCTTCTGCAAGAGCAGCCAGTGTTCTTAACCACTGAACCATCTCTCCAGCCCCTCACGTATCTTTTATACCATATTTTTACATGAGGTGTGCCTTTTGATAATTTACTAGGTTAATATCAGGCTTCCTTTTGTGATTACCCAGCATTACAGATGGGAAGGAAGAATTCTAGAAACAGGATGGGGTAGCAAATAGAGAAGGAGTTGAGATAAGATACTGGCCGTGACTACCTTAATTTGGCAACTGATTTGTAACTACTGTATTGTAAGTGTTGAGACTTATTCTGTGGTGCTAGTGATAAAACCTAGGGCCTCATGTACATTAAACACATGCTCTATGACTGAGCTACACCCAGCCTAGAAGCATTAGATTTGTAGGGCACATCACTGATTCCTTCTTCTTCCTCACTTTCACTGGACACACTAGGTTCTGATATATGTACTTCCAAAACCTTGTGTGACATAGCCCATAGCCTGCTGCCACCTGTCTCCTACTGCCTGATTTGTGGAAGAGATCCAGCACTAGTTCATCTAGTGGAAACATTTTGTCATTGTCATAACAAAGGATAAACTTTAAACTTCATGGTCAGGCCTAGAGGCACACTGGGGGCTTGAGCCATGGAGCAGTCATCTCCAATTTTGGAAATGAAGACACTGTCATATCCTACTTGGCCTTATACTAGTCAATTATCATAAAACCATCCATGACAAAAATATTCAGAATATCACTTGAGATGCAGTGAAGCATTATAAATAAATCATCTCTACTTTCTATGCTACAGTGAGTGTCTGGGTAGAAGCAGGGATTGTGAACCTATGTATAGTACTCACTCTAATAGGCACCAAGAATGAGCTGTATTGGGAGTGATGGGCTGAAAATCTCCCAGGTGATCTCCCCAGTGCATCTTAGAGATATATGCTCACCTGAACCATAGTAGCAGAGTCATTGTGGGTCATTTTTCATATCTATCCAGGCAGGAGAATATTCATATGCATTGGTTGGGTTTCGCATGCTCCCAAACTCAATTGGACTCAACAAATAATTATTAAGTACCTATTATTTAGTAGGTATTGGGTCATGGGCAAAGTCAGACAAATGAAACATATGTAGTCCATGCCTACATGGAGCTCTCAGTCAGTTATGTAGGCATTAACCATAATTTTATGTGAACTGGGAACAAAGAGGACTGGGAATGAATCCGTGTCAGGCCTGGAACAGTGAAGACTCAGTGGTTACAGCAAAGATGCCCTTGTAGGGTGAAGAGAACGTCATCTCTTCACCAGGCAGAGTTCTAGGCTGAGGACCAAGCTACATGGTCAGAGGAGACTGAATAGTGAGAGAAGGCTGAAGATCACACCATGGAACTTAAGATAATCGACTCTAAAAATTTGAGACATTCTGCATCCTGTTTAATTGAGTTTCAAACTGCATGTAGTGGTTTAGAACCCAGGCTATGTAAATCTGGGGACACTTGGTAGGAAACTGGGCTCAGCTATGTCTAAGTATAGATACTGAGCCCGAGGTGCCAGGTGGAGCTTTCCTTCTGTTTTCTCTTCTGTTTGGATTACATGGCTCAGGGGAAGTACTCAGTAAGAATCGATGATCATGACTATCAATGAGTAGAGAAACAAAAATGACTAGTGGCATTCATTAATTAGAACATTGATTTCATGCATTAAAAATCCAGTCTAAATTAGGTAAGGGAAAAGGAAAGTTCCTAGAAATTCTGCAACTTAAAGACAGGAACAACTCAGGGACATCTGGGCAAGCTGGAGAGATGACTCAATGGTTAAGAGCACTGGTTGCTCTTGCAGAGGACCTGGGTTCGATTCCCAACACTCACATAGAGGCTAACAACCATCTGTAACTCCAGTTCTAGGGGATCTAATGCCCTCTCCTGACCTCTGCAGACATTGCACATGGGTGCACTTAAATATATATAGACTATACACCCATATACATAAAATAAAAATAATAAATGAAATATTAAGAAAAATAGCAACAGGATCCAGATGTGGCAGAATCAGGCCATCACCTCATAGCACCAGCTGTCCCCATAGGGTTCAGCATCATCTCATCTCACTTAGCAGTCATTTGTCATGTCTGCAGAAAAACTAGAAGCTTCTATGCTTTCATGTCAACAGGTTTAGGCTCCTGAAAGAAATCTAGCTGCCCAGAGTCAAAAATCTTGAGGAAGGTCTTGTGTATTATACCGACTCTTGTCTAGCTCTTGTAACCAGTAGTGGGAATACAGCAGAGAGAATGAAGCTCCCAGGATAGGCTGGGAGGTCCTGGGCGGTGGCTTCTACGGGGGATCTACTCCAGGGAGTTCGAAAGGGAAAAGAAGAATCACAACTACTGATGGAGTCAAGCAATTGCCTGAAGACATTGAATGTAAGGTATGGGGTTCTCAGATAAATGGAAAAGCCAAGCTGATGAAGAATAACCAGAAAAAAGTCTTTGGAAAGCACCGTGAGTGAAAAACAAAATACTAGGGCAGTTTTATATAAGCAAGAACAAGATGATATGGTAGATAAGAGAACAAACGTATGGGTATTATTTAAACTAAGGACCCTACTACCTACCTTTATCTCCCGTTGACACAAAAAGTCAATAAAAGCCATGGTCTCATGAAACACTACTCTAAACTGGGCTGGAGACCTTAACTTCCCCAAATCACGAGGCAAACAGCATGTGCCTCTCCACTGCCAGACGGCAGCAATCTCCTCCCCACCCACCTCTTGGATTCTGTTAACTGCCTTCTGTTTGCTCACTGTCTCTACCTTTAGGTTGGCGCACCAGATTTGGTGGACGATTCATCTAGTCAAACTCTTTCAAATGAATATTTAACTGTAAAACTAGCCTTAACATTTTCAAATAATTTTTGATAGATGTTCTTCGGAAGAGCCACGGTCTTTTTCATGGTGATACCATAGTCACCGAAGAAACACTGAAAACACTGGGAGCCAGAGAGAGGGCTCAGTGGTTAAGAGCACTGGCTGCTCTTGCAGAGAACCGGGTTTGATTCCTAGCACCCACACGGTGGCTAACAAACATCCATAGCTCCAATTCCAGGGGATCTGATGCCCTTTTCTGACCTCTGCAAGCATTGCGTGACATGGGTGCACATACACACATGCAGGCAATACAGTCATACACATAAAATTAAAACAATAAATAAAATATTTTAAAAAGAAACACCGAAAACAAAAATAATTCCAGAGTTTTTATTTTGTGTTAGTCGCTAGTCATAATTATCTGAAATTCTCCTGCATAACTAGTATAAAAAACCTGAGGGAATTGTATTAGTCCAAAAGCCTACTGAAAAATTATACATACAGTATCCCTATGTGAGTCCGTGAACATAGCTGATGACTACATAACAAGAAACAGTGCCAGACAGGAGAAACCTTCCTTTGAGTTGTTGGCCAGGGTAGTCCAAGGGACCCCCAAAATTACGCAGGCTGTTCTCACAGTTCTTGATTGCCTCCCAGACCTTGAAGGTAAGACCCTATTGCTGAAGACAGGACATAGTTTGGACACAGAATTTGGAGCAACAGAGCTGGGACTAACCTGGAAGCCACTTTCCCTAAAGGCTACCTCTCATAGCTTTGGAGAGCACCACACAAGCTGCTAAGGGAGAGCATCAATTGATAGTCTAACCAACTTCAAGGCCTAAAAACCACATCAGTGACCAGCACAGCAAACAACATTGGTACAATAGTGGCACTTTTATCTTGGGGGTAATCAGCAGCTACTTGATTGAACTTGAGGAAGTTCCCACTCACTAGGAGGAAACTCATGTGTGGTACTGTAAACCTAGCCAAGTTGGAGAGGTCATAGATCTTAGAGAAAAATCCAAGGTTGTCATATCCCTAGACAAATGTGATTTCTTACTATGTGCAAAGCATGGATCTTTAAATTTATAAACAAATATCCCAGTCACCACTCATCAAAGAAGGTTCTTTTTCAAGAGACAGAGATAATTACAGAGTTCCACAACTGGTCACACACAGATTGTCTATGAATTGCCCAAGTCTAAGGCACATCTATGATGCAACCTCTGCACCCAAGGCTCACAAAACATAGAACAAGGGATGACGAGAACACTAATGAATCATTCAACTCTCATCAATGAAGTTCCCTCATGCCACAGAGGGCCAGGAATGAAGAAGATCACAAATGGCCAAAAATGCAGAGAATAAGAGTCTGCAGAGTATGGGTCCTTGGAAAGGACTCCTATATTAAAATCCACCCATCTGGGGCTCAGGAACCATTGTGGAAGAGGGGGCAGAAAGATTATGAGTCAGGGAGGAGGTGCATGACCATAAGAAATAGTCCTACAGGTGCCTGGAACCTTATTATACAAACCTATAGTAATGATGTCAGTATACACAAGATCTATGCAAACTTAAGCAGATAGAAACCCATCACAGAACTGTGGAAATGAACAGCAGGCCCCAATCTTAGTCGAAGAATTATTGGCAGCTGATTACTGCTGGGTCTTCTTAAAGGGAGAGACTCTAGGTAGGTTGACTAAATCCTGGGGGATGAATTTTCACTGAGGGACATCTGTGGACACTAACTTTGCAAGATAGGTCTCAACACAAATGACAGAATGTATGAATTACAGTGGGGGGGTGACTTATGGGAGGGTACCAAAGAGGTAGGGGGTATAAAGATGATTTTATGTATGAAATATACAAAAATTAAATATTCAATAAAAGATATAATAATTCAATGAAAGATTAGGTGAAAACTTATCTTTCATTAAAAAAATCATTTGTAGGCTGGAGATCTGGCTTAACAGAAAAACGTGGATGCAGTTCTTGCAGAGGATCTGAGTTTGGTTCCCAGAACCCATGTCTGGAGGCTCACAACCACCTGTAACTTCAGTTTCAGGGAATTAAACACATTCTGATCTCCCAGGGTGCCAAACCACATGTCTGGATACCCACACACAGACACATGCATATACACATGATTAAACACTTTTTAAAATCTCTTAAAAATCTTGAGACTGCAGTATTAGAAAATATTCTATTGCAGTAAGGCTATTGCCATCAGTATTCACTGTGTTTTTATTAGTTTACGAGAAATTTTCTTAAAAGTTACCTTCTTCTTAGGTAAACATGTAGCTCAAGAATTATTGAAAAGGGTCATTTGTCATGGTAAATGGTCCATGTACAAGTAATATTACAACTTCCCATTTTGATCTATTGTATTTATTTGTTTGTTTATTATTTATGTTGTGTTGCCGGTTATCAAACCCAGGACCCCAGACATACTAAGCTGCAGTTCTACCTGTGAGGTACATCTACAGTTCAGTCAGTGTACTCTCTAGATCTAAAAGTGGGCCTGGGAGATGACTCAGTAAGCGAAGCACTTGTCTGCAAGTCTGATGACCTGAGTTTGATCCCTGGAACCCGTATGGTGGTAGAAGGAGAAAATCTGCTCCATGAAGTTGTCCTCTGACCACACTCACACCATGACATATGTCCACCCCCTATGCATCATATACACACAACTTTAAAAACTTAAAAATTAAAAGGATAGAATAAAAACTAAAATGCTTCCCCTGTCCAACATTATCCATTTTACCTGTCATATACTATTATTCTTTGAGAGTTGAAAATTTTTTATTCATTTTATAAATAAACATGTTCATTTTTATCATATCTGTATTTATGTAGGCCTTATGTTTCATATTTAATTAGTTTTCAAGACTTGTTAATTATAGTATTATAAGGGATAAATGTCTATAACCTAAAAGCTAGATTTTCAAGATATATATCTGAAAATGTGGTTGCTTACACATTAATATAAAGTGATTTTAAAAACTTTTTGTTTATTAATTCATTTTTCATCTACTTAAAACCTGTACTTGAAAGGACTACCAATTGAGTACTTCTATTGCCTGCATCCCTAAAACAGTACTGATTTACTCTATCTAGTATACAGTTTGTGTACCTATAGGTGACTTTAAAACTGGAGTATAGCACTATTGTCTAGCTTTGCAACATCAAAATAAAAATGCTCAGCATTTATTTAACATCTACTATGTGCCAAGATGCTTCACAAATACCGTCTCCCTGTCCCCCAACAACACTGCAGGATGGATTTCAGTTTCCCCTTTTACAGACAGCGCATCTGTTAACAGCCCAGGCAGAAACGAGAACAGAGTTGTCCAGTCCCGAAGCGCCTCTCTACTACACTTCCCACCTCAGCTAGACAGTTGTATTGTCTTCAATATGCAAGAAGCCGATGATCTTGTTGGAAAGAAATATGATTGTTCAGAAAGTAGAGAGATCAATTTCTGCCTGGGTGTTAGATTCCAGCCATCTGTAAAGCATGGCAGGGTTTGGTTAGGAACAGAGCCTGGAGCAGCTGCCAACAGAGGTAAGTGGGAATTTTTGCTTCTTAACTGTGGAGTGCAAACAAGATATTCTAAAGAGGGATGATGGCTTGAAAATAGAGTTTCAGTTAAAATAAACCTGGTAAGAGGGGGCAGGATGTATGCAACAGAGAAAGTCCAATGGGAAGACACCTATCTGGAAAGCTGTTCAGTTACAAGCATACTTGTTAGGGAGAGCCGGAATGTCCTCCTTGGGAATGTGCACTGCAGGGGCTGGAGAGATGGCTCAGTGGTATCAGCACTACTTGCACTCGCAGATAATCTGGGTTCGAGTCCCAACACCCACATGGCAGCCAACAACTGTCCGAAACTCTAGTTGCAGCAGATCTGACACCCTCTTCTGACCTCCACAGGCATTGCAGGTATACCTACCTACATGCGGGCAATACACTCATACACATAAAATAAAAGTAATAAATTATTTTTTAAAGTAATTTGCACCGCAGTAGGACCCTTCTTTTCCCTAGTTGTGATCAGGCATTCTCTTGTGGGGATAGAAACATCATTAATATTAAGAACACTCAGTGACAGTACTTTGGGCATGTGTGCTGACCTTGTATGGGGTATAGTGCTCCTTACCCTGAGCCTCAGTTGCCAGAGTGCCTCCATTGCTGCTCAGGCAGCTCTCACAGGTGTCAGACATGCACACATTCTCAAAAGAGTTTGATGGGTTGGGGAAATGGCTCAGTGGGTAAGAACACTTGTGTAAGCATGAGGACCTCAGTTTGGATTTTTAGCATCCACATACAAAGTCATGTGTGGCTGCATGAGTGCACATTGACTGTAACCTTTGTGCCAGAGGAGAGGAGAATGGGGAAAGGGAGGCAGGAGGATCCCTGTGGCTTGCTGGTCAGCCAGAGTAGCTAAAAACAGATGAGCTCCAGGTTCAGTGAGAGACCCTTTCTCAAGGAAATAATACAGAGAGCTATGGAAGAGGACACCTGATATTCTGCTCTGGCCTCTGTATGCTTGCACATGGATGGCTATACCTGCACACACACACATGAGTACACACAGGGGGGATATATACCATACCCCCCCCACACACACAGAGTCTGGGGTCAGGATGCATTTATCCTCCTCTGGTCTCTTCATGCCCAAGTATGGGTTCCTGTACCAGCACACACATCTTTATACCACACACACACACACACACACACACACACACACACACACAAAGAATTTGGGGTCAGGATGCATCTCTTCTGGCCTTTCACCCAAAAGAAATCTAGGACATTTTTTTTTAAACATAAGACTGTGTAGCCAGGTGTGGTGGTGCACGTCTTTAATGGCAGCACTCAGAGGCAGAGGCAGGCAGGTCTCTGTGAGGTCAAGGTTAGTCTGGCCTACATAGTGAGTTCCAGGCCAGCTGGGGCTACAGGAAATAAGGAGACCTGTCTCAAAAAGACCAAAAAAAAAAAAAAAAAAAAAAAAAGGTAAGACTGTGCTATATGTAGAAAATAAAAGGAAAATGTATCTTGGTCTGGTATACGTCTATAGTTTGCATGCTCCCAGAGTGTTGTATCAAGTTCTGGATGCTGTATTTTTCATTACAGCTTTCTCTTCAGTAGTAAAAATGTTGGCGTTAAGATTACAGGATGACTTTTCTCTTTGTAATACTATATATGTCATTTCTCAAACACATACAAATAAATTAATGGCATTTACACACTCATACTTTAAATGTGGTGGGAGTATTTATGCCTGAAGTAATGACATCTTATTCATATAAACAACTGATTCTAATTTCTTTTTAGTTCTGGATTTTCACATGGGAGGCTTGCTTCTGTGAATCCCCTGCTTGGGCTGCACACTGGCTTTCTTCTCTAATGGCGGGGCACTGACTCTTCTCTCCTAAGCAGTGATCTCCTGGTGACCTGAACCAGGTTGTTCACGATATACGGGACCTGACAGCCTTCTGAACCTTGCAGCATCATTACCAGTCTATGCAGTGCCACCACTGCCCCCACCACCTTTGGTAAATACTCACCACTGATCCAGAGATCCTCCGCTTACAAATTTCTCCCTGGAGAGTTTCCTGGAACACACTCCTTTCAAATGGCCCTGTGAGTTTCTTGATTGATGGATTTGACAAAGCAGTAATAAGGCAGTCTCATAATTCATTGTTAGTCTAAAGCTCGACTCAAAATAAACCTGTGGCTCTCGGTCTGTTTCTGTAATGACTCACTAATTAATGTGATGGATGCCTACCACAGGCCTAGCATGCCTTAGCTCTCTGTTAAGTGCAGGGAAGGGCAAGAAGGCATGGTGCGCAGCTTCATTTTCTTACAGTCCAGGAGGGAAAAAGCCAATTATACAAGCCATTTCTGTAAAGCATGCTAAATGTCAAGTGGGTAGACAATCCAGCCTCTGGGAGCCAATTCATGGTGCAGCCCCTTGCCAGTGCTAATGGTCCACAAATATCTTCTCCTTTGGGAACTAGGCTTTTAAACCATAAGCCTATGGATCAGTGGAGGATCCCTTGCTTAGGAATTGTACCTGCCCACAGTTAAGATGGGTCTCTAGCAGCGTATTCAAGATAATCTCCCCAGGCATGCTCAGAAGTCTGTCTTCCAGGTTACTGTAGATTTTTTCATTTGACAATTGATTCTAACCATCCCTAGTCTCTTCCCTAATTAGTGAAATTCCATTCTCCCATTGATGTCTAGCTCAATGCTTGCCTAATAGCAATTATCTGGGCCCAGCACCCACTGGGAGGGACATCCACTACCACTGAACGGACTCCAACAGAGAAATGGATGATCAGATTTGAGTTTCTGGAAGATTGCTCAGCAGTGTGAAGGATGGATGGTGAGGGAATAAAACCGGGGTGCATAACATGTTTAGAGACATTCGACGTGATTCAAGGGACTGATTGTTGGTGACTTTGAAGAGATAGTGGTACTGAGATCACAGAGGTGCAATTGAAAGGTGTGACAGAGGTAGAATAGATAGGACTGGGTAGATGAATGGAGGTGAGTACAGGAATAAAGAGCAAGAAAAAGAACCAGGGCTGCAGGGACGGCTCAGCAGTTAAGAGCACTGGCTTCTCTCGCAGAGGACCCAGGTTCAACTCCCAGCACCCACATGGTGACTAATAACCATCTGTAACTCCAGTTCTGACGCCCTCTTCTGACCTCTGTGGGTATTGTATGACACAGGTGCACTTATATACATGCAGGCAATACACTTATACACATAAAATAAAAATAATAAAATATTTTTTTAAAGTGTAAGAACTGGTTGCTGGGGCTGAGGACATGGCTCAGTTGGCAAAATTCTTGTCTCACAAGAGCAAGTACCTGAGTTTGGATGCCCAGATCCCATTGAAAAGCTGAGTGTAGTGGCATGTGTCTGTAATCCTAGAGCTGGAAAGATGGAAGGTAGAGATGGTTGGATCCTGAGAAGCTCACAGGCCAGCTAGCCTGGCCTACACAGGGAAGTTACAGACCAATGAGAGACCCCATTGACCAATACCTGAGATTGTCTTCTGACCTTCACATATGTACCATGCACATGTGTACACATATATACATACAAAGAATCAGTTTCCGTTCAAGACAACTGAGTTGACAAAACACCATTCACAGAACTAGGACCTGATTTGAAGAAGGATGCTGAATGTGGTCTCAGACAAGTGCATGAAGCACATCCATAGAAAGACAGCCAGTAACAGGGGGACCCACAGCACTAGATTTCAGAATAGAGGTTTGGGATGGAGACACCAAAGTGAGAGTCATCAACATATAAACAAGTTACTGCTGTCTTGCAAACAGCCATGAATCATAAGTGGAAAATCGTAACCACTTGTACATGAGATTGTGACTGATATATTTATAAAAACAGAAAAATTTGCACATGATGCTCACAAGGAGGACATCGTGAAGAAGGAAGAGATGGGGAAGATGTGTCCATAAACCAAGAAATGCCAAAACAGCTTCAAAACTACCAGAAGTTTAGCAGGGGGCTTGGAACGGATGCCCTGCCATAGCTTCTGAAAAAAAAGCAACCCTGTCAACAGCTGGACTTCTGACTTCCGGTCTTCAGAGACAGTACATCTCTGCTGGTTAAGACGCTGAACTTTGTGGTACTTTATTATGGAAGCCCTAGAAAATTAACAGAGAAGGAGACGAAGCCACCTCAAGGAGAAAGGTTAAGAGACGAATGCAGATGAATCGGGCTGAGAGCCAAGAAAGCCGTGAGGTAAAGGGAAGCAAACCTATAAAGAGGCAGCCAGAAGGGTGGGGGAGGTGTGCTACATACATCATGTAACAGTAAAGAGAGAGGTGAGAGAAGGCAACCACACGCAGTGTGACTTTAGTGATGATCACTGTCATCTTGGGAAGACAAGGTAGGGGCACAGCCGGATTGGCATTATTGAGAAACACATGAGACAAGGAGGCACCCATAGGTATCCTAGACAGCACACAGGTACAGAAAGGAGCTACTTTTCCATAGAGTGCAGGGATTTTGAAAATGTAGATATTACGTTAAATATAGAGGTCGTCCTAAGATGGCTATGTGAGAGATGGGAATGGGCACATATAGGTGGATGGATGAATGAACAGATGGATGGGCACATGAAAAGATCGAAGGTTCAGGCAATTCAGGGTAGGTTTGTTAGAAGAAAAACAATCCTTACCTACAGTGCAAAGGATTTATGAAAATCCAGCATGGTTCTGTGACTTAGGGAAAAATATAGACATTTCTTTAGGTGCCTTAAAATTTTCCTCCCAAGAATGTAGGGTAAGTGACCTGGCTGTTTGCCATCTCCCTCTTCCCACAGTTGTAAATGTTTCATCAAAATCCCCTCTAAAAAGATCACGCCTTGGCTGAAGATGAGGGAAAAATGATATTACAGTATTTTCTCTGTTCCTTCGGTAAGCGAACGGGAGTAAATTATCTCCCAGGAGCACTGTAGTCACCCATGTGAGGCAAATTACAGCAGCCGTGCAAGTGTTAGAATGTCTAATGTGCCGTTACTGACAACCGAGCATGATCTAAAGGTTTCCTTATGGAGGCTGCTTTCATGGTATCATTAGGTATGCTGTCCTCTTGAAATCTTACGATTCTCTGGTGGAGTGAAAGATAATTCTGAAGTTCACACGGTCTAGAAGATGACTTAAATTTACAACACTGGCCCTGGAATACAATGAAAGGAGCTGTTAACATTATCTTCTAAGCCTCTCTTGACTCCATTTCCTCTCTTCCTTATTCTCCTGCTTCGCTGCATTAGGTCCTTGCTGCTTTTGTTTTGTATAACTGAATGCCTGCGTTGTCAGGTCTCATGACTGTCACCTGAGAAGTTATTCAGCATCTGAGAGCAGGTGGGTACATGGGGAAGCTGCACTAGTTACTTCCCTGTGGCTGTGATAAAATACCAAGACCAAAAGCAATTTAAGGAAGGAGTTTATTCTAGCTTATGGTTCCAGAGAGAGAGTCCATAATGACAGGGTAGGCATTGGGGAGGAGCAGGAAGCTGGCTGGTCACATTTTCAATCTCACACAGGGAGGAAAGAGGAGGGGGGGGAGGGGGGAAAGGGGAGAGAGGGAAGAGAAAGGAGAGGGGAGAGAGGGGAGAGGGAAGAGAGGACAGAGAGGAGAGGGGACAAAGGGGAGAGGGGGAGAGAAGAAAGAGGAGAGGGAGGGAGGGGGAGAGAGGGGGGAGAGAAGGGAGAGGGGAGAGAGGACAGAGGGGAGAGGGGAGAGAGAGAACAGGATGTGGAAGTGGAGCAAGTCAACACACCCTCAAGGCCAACCTCCTGTGACACACTTCCTCTAGCAAGGCCACACCTCCTAAAGGTTCCATAACCTCCCCAAACAGCAACACCAACTGAGAACCAAGTACTCAAATACATGATCCTATAGGGGACAGTTCTCATTGAAACTACCACAAAAGCCCTCAATAGATGTTCTTAAACCTCTAGCCAAAATAAACCATGGCAAGAAAAGTTAGCCTATGGGCTGTAGTTGTGTGAGCAGAGTTGACCCACATGCAGTTAAGTCAAACTACTGTAAGTTGGGGGCTGTCTGTAATGCCAAAAGATCCAGGAGACTGAAGGTGAAAGAATACCTGTTAGCTATGGCGGTAAGGGACCCAAAGATGACTTAGGTAGGTTCAATAGTGTGGAGGAAGCCGGGATGGAAGGAATAAGAACGAAGGCAGAGACTGGAGAGACTGGAAAGCAGATGGCGCCAAAGTCGAGAGATGGGTTAGTGGACACTGTTAAGGTTCAGACAGCCCTGCCCCTCACCAACAGGATCCCAAGGACTTCTCATGCTCCTGAGAAAAGGGAACCTAGCTGATAAGCACCTTCGTCTTTGAAGTCAAGAGAAGCAGACTTTTCTCCACTGTTTGGTCAACACAGCAGGCTTCCCCTTTGATCTCTAAAGAGGACAGGTTTTAACAGTCCCACTCTCCCACTCCCCCCTCCCACCCAACTTTAAAAAAATACATCTTCCCGCCTTCTGCAGGAGGCAGGAGCCTCCCCTTTAAAAAGACCCCAGCTCAAGACCAAGGCGGGCATTTTCCCTGCCCTGAAGGGAATCTGTCCCATGTGTTCCTTTGCTAATAAACCCTATTTTGATGGAGTTTCATCTGTGTCCTGGTGCCTCCTCCTCCATTTGCTTGTTCTCCGCCAACATTTGTACCTTTCAGATGGTGCCAAATCCTGGTTCTTACTTCAAGGGACCCGCCTGGACTTCTCCAATGCCACTAACTTGGCTTTCAGGTACACTTCTTTTCTCTCTCCTCCTCTCCCCAGCCCTCTGCTTTGCTTTCACCTGTTTCTGGTTCTCCTCACCATAAACACTCTGCCTTGACTACTTCTTTTGATCTCCTTTCCCATTGATTTTCACCACTTCCAGACAGCACTGTGGTCTCTGTGATGGACCTGCTTCATTCATTCCCTACCTCGGTTCCCCCACCGGCCGCTCACCACCGGCATCTCACCCCCTCGCCCCCTCCTTTGCCTTGGGCCTACAAGATCTGTTGTCTCCCATACTTTTTCCTGTCTTTGTCCTCTTCCACTGCCTTTCTTCCTCACTTTACTTGGGATCATTTCTGATACCGTTTAATCCAACATATACAAATGTTCAGTATCCTTCTCCTCTCTCTCCCTCTCCCAAACTAAAGCTTTCTACTCCCTGCTGTGTGCCTGCTTGCCAGCCTGCCATGTGTCTGACCTCCCATGCATGCTTTAAACCTGCATGACCCCAAGGCTTTTTTTTCCTTCCCGCTGTTCACCCCCTCCAGGCAGCTGTGAAGATTGCCAGCTCGCCTGCCCTGGGAATTTTTTTCCTTTAACATTCTAATGAAATGATAAGTTTCCAGCTGGGCCCATTCTTAAATTCTCTTATAAATTTGGCTAAAAACCCTTTAGGGGACCCTTTCTCCCCATTTTGACCCAACTAGCCTAAACCAGCTGGAGCAACTTTGCTGGAGCATTTAAAGAATTTCAGGTGGCTTGCCCCATGCACAAACAAAAAATGTTTTAGAAGCCCTTTTTTCTCCCAAACTTTTCTCAGGCAAAGGGGCTCAAACTTTGATCTTAGGCCCTCTTGGGTATCAAGCAACTGGTGTTCAGGTGCCTACTTTTCTAACTAGACCTAACCATTTTAAATTTCATGATATATAAAAGGTCACAGGCACTGCTCAGGTGAGTCATATGCTTCCAGACCAACAAACACTGATTTATATGCCCTGTTCCTTCTGCTGCCCTCATGAGTTTCCTTTCCCAGCAGAGCTTCTGTCTACAAACTAAGATCCTGAGAACTTGGCTTTGCATTCACAGCCACAATGGTTGGTGAGAAACATAGATGCCTTTGATTTGCTTTTCTATTTGGGCAATATAGATAATAGATAGATATAGATATAGAAAAATATATATATCTGAGGGTACTTTCTTCTTTACTATCAAGCCTAATGTACTAGTACCAGGGGTGCCTAGGATTCTCTTGCAGTTTGTTTTTGTTTTCATTTCTTAATGATGTCATAGAATAAACAATGTATTTCTAGTTCATACTAAGGTTATAATGCTAGATCTATACAATGGGAGTTTAAATTTTAACATCATTTAGGGCCTGTTTCTAAAGGAGATTACTTTGAGTTTTAACTTCTTCTGTGGTATATTTACTGTTTTTGTTTTTACATTGTTTGACATAATTATGGATATTTTAAAAGAAATTATTTTTATGTTTTGACATTGTTTGAATGACATCTTTATCTGGTAATATTAAAGGAATTATTTTGGATTTTAACATCTTTTATATGGTATTTGCTAATTTCTAAAAATGACTATTTTAAATTCCTACTGTTTTACATAGTATATTTGTTAGTTTCTAAAGGTAACATAAAGTTTTTCTAGCCATTTGCCTTCAAGGTGCAAAGGGAGCTGACACTTAATGATGACTAGACCTGTGGAGCACATGGAAATTTGCTGTACTCCAGGGCCAAAACCTTACAAGAGACAAGCTACTACCAACACATAGTTACAACAATGAGAGGTAAAAAGTAATAGTCTACCTTTATGAGAGGCTTGAGACGCCATCTCTACTGGTCTTAACTCCTCCCCTTTCTACATTGTGATTATAAGCCTGTTTTTCTCTGAAATAGAGTTATTTCCCTCTCTGATACTCAGATGCTCTATGTTTGCTTATGTTCCTGCCCCATCATTCCCTGAGTACTTTCTAGTTATAATGTCAGGGAAATATTAATTATATTGGTAAATTGTCACATGCTGTTTGAGCTGAGACACTGACTCTGAAGATGGAATTGGCCTTCCCACTTCAGACTCAAGCCTATTATCTCAAAATGTGTTCTCCAAGACTTTTTCAGTTCAAGCTGGCCCCTTGATCCTGTGACAAGGAGGAGAACAACAAAGCAGCCTAAGAGTAAAGGCACTATGCAGTTGAGAACCACTAAGGTGTAAATTAATTTCAACAGAGGTTATTACTGACTATAATAAAACTAGCTAATGGAATTATTTTCAGTACTATTTACATTTTATTTATTAACCTAATCTGTTAATGTTTCCTTTTATCCTTCTTATCTCCTCTGATTTATGTTCTTAGATTGACAAGGTTTTATTAACCTCCTTCAGTTATTTAGCTCTTAAAAAGGAAAAAGATGATACCTCAAATCTATATGGAAACTTAACTCTTTCTTTAGGCCACTAATTACCTATACAAAATGACATCTAAACTGGTTGGGTAAAATCCTATTTGTTAAATACCATACTATATAACTAAGTATGTATATACAGTCAACATAAATTTATGCTTCTTAAAATTAATTTATTTGGTATCATACTAATTTTTAAGTAAAATCTGATACAAACTAAAAATGCTAAATTAACAGCAAAATATTTTCAGCCAAAATATTCTCTCTTTAATCTACAACATGGTTCCTGGTACTAAAATATTTAAATTAATTTTAAGTACCTCTCTCCCTATCTCTCTCTCTTCCTCTCTCTCTCTCACCACTGCCCTTTTGGGGCTCTACCAAACTTCTACTAAACCACCACCCTTCTGGGGGTCATCTTCCCTCAGCCTCTACCAAATAAACCTCAGGATCAACTTGTTCCACAAACTTCCCTGCCTTCTGGCTCGCTGTGTTTTTTCCACTTTTCTCCCATCCCATTCCTTGTACTTTGTCTCCATCTACTGGCTGGTCATGCTACTCTCTCATTGCAGGGTTTTCTGCTCCTCTTGCTTGCCTCGAAATCACATGTGTGTCAGAAACCCCTTTCCTTTCTCTGGACATAGGATGCTATTTCCAGAGATAGGAACACGCACTACTTCCTGTCCAGGACAGGATCTCGACTTTCCTCTCCCTGATGATCTAGTTGTGGGATGCTGCCTTCTGGGACTTGGAAATAACTCGAAAATAATAACTCAAACCCGAGCAACAAATAAAAGGACGCTTTGTTTTGATGCCTGGTTCTCCTCGCTCTTGTTTTGCATGACTGATGCCAAACCCCTTTTCCTCCTATCCCCTCCCTGTCTCTCTCTCTTCCTTGTCTGCTGCACTTTCCTGCCTGGACTCGTGATCCTGCCTCCACTTCCTATGGAGAGAGGATTTTCTTTGTCTCCCATCTGTTTGGTTCTGTCTCTACCTCCTACCCTCTTGCTGGGTTCTTTCTCTATCTCCTCTTCACTCTGTACTTAATCTGTCACTATGGGAAACACCCACTTAAAGTCTTGGGGTCTCACACCTCTTGCTTGTCTTCTTAAATACTTAAAACAACTAGAACTTTCAGATACACTCAGGCCAAAAAAGCCTGAAATTCCTGTGCACCACTGCCTGGCCTCAGTACAAGTTAGATAATAACTCTGTTTGACCAGACACTGAAACCTTAGACTTCAATATTTTGAGAGATTTAGAAAATTTCTGCCATTGTAAAGGGAAACAGTCTGAATTACCATACAGCCAAGCTTCTTTGATCTCTGTGCTAGTCCCTCCCTTTGGGTCCCATGTGCTTCCCATCAGGTTCTTCTGGCTAAGACAGTTTCACAGGATCCCAACACACCAGAAGCCTCTGCCCCTCCCCCTCCCCTCTATCCCTCCACCTCAGCTTTTGATCCTACCATAGTCAATGAACTGCCTCTGATTAGAACCCATCCCCAACCTCCTCCTGCTCCTCAGCCTGAGGCACAGCCAAGTCCTCCCCATGCTCTACCCTTGCTATACTCTCCCTTGCCTCCCATTTCAGGGCCCAACCCATCTCTCCTCCTTTCTCCAATTCAAACTCCCTCTCCACACCATGACCTTCCCCCTCTCCAGCGCTGCTCTAAGTCCATCACCCACTCTCCTTCCACTAACTCTCCTCTACTTGAGGAAATCCAAAACCTTAAAAACACCTCCTTGCCAAATATTCCCTAGTCTCCCCTATTCTGGCTTCTAGCTCAAATAACCCGTTTATCCCTCTTGTTTCTAACTTCTACTTTGATTCCAGACCCTGCCTCTGATACCCCTGCCCCTCCATCCCCTCATGGACAGGACACCCTTCCCATCTCTCCCACTCCAACAGTTATAAAGTCTAAACAGGGTTATAGCACAGTTTTCCTTAATTGATTATGATGGAAGTTGTAAACATCAATTCGATAATGTTTATGTATGTTCCAATTGCTTTTTTCCACCTAAAGCAAGGTTTTCATAGACCACTCACTAAACTACATAAGGTAAAAGATTTACCTAAAAACTTATAAAACACAATATGTACATGGGTAATATTAACTTATTACATTATCTTATGTGTATAATTTAGATCCC
>NW_008343385.1:4089839-4111517 GCF_000622305.1 Nannospalax galili | reverse complement strand
TTCTGTTTAGTGATGTATCCTTAGTTATTCCTTGGTTACTCCAGATCTGATTCCTATATAAGCTTGGTTTGGTTCACAATAAACATGCACTGGCACATAAACTTCTGCATACCCTGTGTCCTGATTTCTATCTGTCGGGGTCCCCAAGCCCTTCAGGCTTGAACTGTGGTCACTGCACCGTGACAACTAACCTTGTTGGATGTTTAATAGCCAGACTCTAAGGCCTATATTAATCTGGTCAGAGGGACTTAAAGGGACAAATTTTTGTTCCTGGTCCTCCAAGGTCAAACAAGTTCCAGGGGCTATGGCGCATCTCTCGAAATGTCCTGTAACTTTGGAGAGTCACCTGTCTTCTTGTTCAGGGAGGCCATGGAGACCCCAGGAGAGGGACTTGAACCAGTGTCCAGTCTGCAAAGAGGAGGGTCAACACAGAGGAAACATTTCCTCCGTGCTTCCAAGTGAAGCCCTGGTCAAGCAGGACCTCTTGACTTATCTTCACGTAGATGGAACTGGTAAAGAAAAGCCTGAGGAGCCAGGGGCTACCCCTAAGCCCATGTGACCCCTGAGGTTCAAGTCCTCATATGACCTTAAGAGTAAAAATAAATTGGTTTATTTGGGCCAACAGTATGGTCTTAAACACCCAAAAGGAAAGTATAACCAAAATTAAAGTCATCAGTATATTTTAAGGGTTCAAGGGATTACACAACCCAGACATGTTCTTATGTTATTTAGACAATTATCTCTCATTGATGATTTTGTTCCTAATAAGACAGTACTCAGATGTAAGACTTCAATGGTCTATAATACTGTAGTGCCCACCTACAGCTAAGAGAGGCAACTCACTATTGTTCTAGCCTAAAAAATAAAATGATGGCTAAATTTGTTTCTCTCCCTAACTAGAAGCCTTTGAGAGGTAACTGACACTGATTCTAGCCACTCCAACAGCTATCAAAATACCTGAAAGCAAATCCTGAGTCCATCACTCTTAAGTTCAGCCCTGGCAGAAGAAAAAAGAAAAAAAAAATGAAAAAAGAGCTATTACCTTGGTGCTAACCATTGCTCCTTGCCTCTTCAAATATTTTCAGGACCAAATCCAAAAACTAACTCTTATTAATTTTAATCAGTTGTTACTTTCCTTCCCTCCACATGTATACAAGGGCCTGTCAACCATCAAGGACCCTGTTGAGATGCATGAAGAGGGAACCCCCGCTGTCTGACCGACCCCTAATCCAGCTCCCCACCACGTAGACCCTGACAAGCAGGAAGTAGCAAGACGACAACAGAGCCCCCTATCCTATAACACAAAAGACTGGAATGTTAAGGTTCAGATAGCCCCACCCCCTCACCAACAGGATCCCAAGGACTTCTCATGCTCCTGAGAAAAGGGAACCTAGCTGATAAGCACCTTGGTCTTTGAAGTCAATAGAAGCAGATTTTTCTCCACTGTTTGGCCAACACAGCAGGCTTCCCTTTGATCTCTAAAGAGGACAGGTTTTAAGAGTCCCACTCTCCCACTCCCGCCCCAACCCAGCTTTTAAAAAAACACATCTACCTGCCTTCTGCAGGAAGCAGAAGCCTCCCTTTTAAAAGACGCCAGCTCAAGACCCAGGCAGACATTTTCCCTGCCTGGAAAGGAATCTGTCCCATGTGTTCCTTTGCTAATAAACCCTATTTTGATGGAGTTTTATCTGTGTCCTGGTGCCTCCTCCTCCATTTGCTCATTCTCTGCCAACTTTTTACCTATCAGACACGTATGGGAGAGTTTGGGTCTTTGTAATGGAACTTCTGCTCGGAACCAAAAAGCAAAAGGACAAACCACAGGTGACAATGAATTCCAGGCACTGGCCAGCAGGGGGCGCGAGAGCGCACCCCAGGACAAGCTGACTCGGTCAGCCCACCACCTCCAGCCTCTGGTTGCCATTTTGTCACGGTGGTGCACACAGCCTGAGTCTGAAACACCACCAAACAGAGGAAATAAAGACAAAGTTCAGGGCAGCAGACAGAGCTGGAATTCTTGGGCCTACTGGAGAAGAAGAAAATCCCCCCCTGCTTCTCCTCACCCCAGGCCTCCCTTCTGTGAGCTCATCTTTCAACTCCAAGTGTCACTTGCTGACCATTCATTGGCTCTTTCTTGTGCTCACTGCATTTACCTAATTGCATCATATTGCACTGTAATTTTCTAATCATATTTTCTCTCTGAGCTTTTTAAAAGTGTCTTGACTTCTGGTCTTGGCATTTGCTAGCTTTTCATGAACATTTGGTGAGTTCCTTGACTCCTGGAGAAATTAAAGCTAGTATCACACCTAATAATGCTCCATCATGTTCAAATACTTTATTATGGACACTGGCCCCTGCTCTGGCCTCATGGTGAGGACAGGACCCTCCGAGGTCTGGTCCTGTCCCAAAAAGCCGCCTTCCTCCCCTCAGCTCAGCTTCCTCCTCACTATGTCCTGCCCCCTCTGGCCGTAAAGCCAGTTATAATTATTATTAATTATTATTTTTTGTTTTTTTTGAGACAGGGTCTCCCTGTAGCCCTAGCTGGCCTGGAATCACTATGTAGACCAGGCTGGCCTCAGTCTCACAGAGATCTACCTGCCTCTGCCTCCCAAGTGCTGGGATTAAAGGCATGTGCCACCATGCCCTGCGTTTTACCTTTTGAAATTTTGGTAGCTCTTATACTTCAGGATTGCTTCAAACTCACTGTGTGTCTGAGGCTGGCCTCAAACTCCTGATCCTTTTGCCTCTGCCTTCCAAGTACTTGGATAGCAGGTCTGTGCTACCATGCCTGACATCAATTTCTACTAGTTTGGGATCCTCAGTCTCTCCATGAAAAGGCATTGGGAACTCCCTAAATAGTCAAGAAATACTTGTGAAACTGGGATTTTAGTAGTTAAGTGCGCAAGCTCCAGATGCAATCAAGTGTCACCTCATGTTTGGGTCTCTGAGAGGTGGGCACAGAATGAAACCGTACTGATGACTGCCTTTAGCTCTTCATGAGGATGCTTGCTATTGACTCTTAGGAGCTGTGGTGTTTAAGATCTGGGCAGCAGGAGTGGGTTGTCTTGGACTCTTCCTCTGTCTCATGGGAGAGCTAAGCACATCTGCTCAATCTCTTGGGAAGAAACCCGAGTTTCTACCTTCCTGGTAGAGTCCATTAAAAGACATGCTGAGTTAGTCTGATCAACGAGTGGATGGAAAAGATTTCACTCTCAAGCCTTTTCGGCAAATCTTAATAGTTAGGTGAACATATAATTTACTGTGTGCTTGGTTCTATTAGGGATTTAGATGTAAGTGAACTGTCTGAGGCTTGATACTGATAGATGAAAAGTCTTACTGGTAGCAAAAGTCTGTTCATCGTTCCATGTAGAAGATGGAACTATTTCCGTTTCTACAGTCCCTTCCCTTTCCTACAATGCGCTACTCAGCTCCATGGTCACAAGCCCCATAGTCTCTCTGTCCTCCCAGAGTTCTGGTTGCTCCAGGGGTGCTTCTCAATCTCAGTAACCTGGGCAACATTCCCCGAGACACTTTCCTAAGGCAGCAATAGTTAGTGCCAACTCTTTTCCCTCTGAGATTTAACATGATGCCTATCTTTGTTTAGAGCTATACCCTTGTGAATGTGAGGCTTGGTTCAGCCTGTTCTCCTGAGAGCATAAATTCCACACCATGGTTCAGATGAACCTGGAGTTGGGAGTCAGGTGACCTGGGTGGAATGCCATCCCACCTCTCAATGGAGAGTTGGTTGTCTTCCTTCTCCAAGCCTCAGGAAGACTGCTGTTAAGAGTCAGTAATACAACATGCTGTTATTTATTTGCAGAACATTATAGCTCCCCATCTGCTGGCTTTTATCAGTATTTACTAGTTGAATTTTACTTAATTGAGACACAGGCAATCACTGGTGCTTTCCTAAGTGTAACTGTTTCCTATCATAAATCAATTGTAGATTGTGGTTTGACTGCAGGTTAGCACTAAAACCCCTATTAGTGCACACTACTGCTGAAATACTGTATACTTGTCATTAGAAATCATGTAACATAAAATCAAGCATTAAGTAAAATAAGAAAACACTGACTAAAGATGGTTTCATAATTATTTTGACATTGGGGAAAAGCAGATTTAACTTGAGGAGGAAGTTGTAGGTAATTACTACAGCGGATCCTCAGGGAGACGCTTATGTGTTTCCCAGACATGCTCAGCATTGAGGGCCTGCATCTTTAATCATATTCCATCCCCATCAAACCCTAAAGCTACCTTCTTTGATATGGATATCCCAATCAGTATCAATCTTTTGTTTATCAGTGATGGTAAACATGTATTTTAGTTCATAATTGGCAGTTTGGAGTAAAGTCACTTTTCAAGGAACAGGAGACTGATTAAGAGGATGACTAGGGAACAAAACAAAAACAGACTTTAGAATAATGAAGGCAGGAGCAGGAATGATGGCTTAGGAGCACTGGCTGCTCTTGTAGAGGAGTGGAGTTTGGTTCCTAGCATTCATGTCAAGTGTCTCACAACTACCCATATTTCAAGTTCTAGGGAATCTGATGCCCTCTTCTGGCCTCTGTAGACACCTGCATACACATGATGCACATACAAACACACACACACACACACAAATAAAAATAAAACAATTTAAAATAAAGACAAGTTGAAAAAAAATTGGAGGTAAAAGACTTAAAAGTAGATGTGTGTGTATACATGTGGCAGTTCTACCTCAGGCAAGGATTTTAATGGCCAAATGAGCTGTCACAGCAGAGGAAAAAGGCATGTGAGCTCTACGAAGAGGAAATGGCAGTGGTGAGGAGGAGGTTTCAGGCTGGAGAACTGCTCACAATCACTTCAGGTGGCATATCAGTTTAGTTGCTCTTTTAAACACATGCTTAAGAAGGGTTTGTTAGACAACATGAAGAGAGGAGATGGGGCGACCTTGAGAAGTCACTTCAAAGCTCCAGATTTGCATGTTCTTACCCATGAAATGTGAAGGTGAGATGAAATACTCTCTAGAAAATTCCAGACTAAAATTTTAAAATTTATAAGGACATCGTGACTTCATACCAGCTAGCATTGATTCCAGCTCAGGAAAAAAATCATAGACTTGGCTTGTGCACTTCAAAATAATTCTTCACCTTCATTTCCTTAAAGATGTATCTTCCCTAAGCCCACTACGGCAACTGAGGAAGAGCCTCATGCTTCAGCCAAGGAAGGATGCTTTCAGGGTCATCCCCAGACACTGGGCAGTACACTTTTCAGGAAATGCCTGCACTGGAACTTTCCTGGAGTCGAAGATCTAGGCACATTCCCCCAAAGAAGAGGAAACAGAGGCTGAATTTTTGTTTGAGTATAAAACCGGCTCATATTTTGCAATATTAATTGCTTTAAAGAATGTATTATCAAGAGAAAATTCAACAGAATATACACTAAATTTACTAAAGTTAGGTCATAAGGGCTTTTATCAGAGGATGTGGTTTTTAAAATCCATTATACAAAGCATGAAACTGATCATCTTTAGAAAACATTATGACACTTTTAGAATATCATTTATACTTTCAGGTTTGGAGTGAACCTGGAAAAAACCATTATATTAGAAATTAATTCTGAGGTTGGGAAGATGACACAGTTGGTAAAGTGCTTGCCACGGCACGAGGACCGGATTACAGATCCCCCAGGATCTCTAAATCCCTGGCACTGAAGCACGTGACTGCAATCCCAGCAATGGAGGGTGGTATGCAGATAGGCAGGTCCTAGGAACTCACTGACTAGCCTGTTTAGCTGAATCAGTGAGCTCCAGGTTCAGTGAGAGACTGTATCTCAAAAAAGGTTAGAAAAGCAATTGAGGAAAACATTCAAGGTCAATCTCTGGCTTCCATATGCATGCACATAAACATGCATGTGTACCTATCTATACATGTGCATACATGCAGACACCTACACACATACACACACACACACACACACACACACACACACACGCGCACGCGCAAATAAAAAATTGAGATTTCTAGGGATTTGTGGTTAGTTTAACCAACACCAGCAGCTTATCTAACACTGGATATCTCTGCAGTTTCTGATTTTCTAGATATGAAATAATGATCATTTCCTCATATTAAGTCCCATATGACATCCTCTCATGTTTCAACATAAACTCCACATAGCACAAAACTTACCAGTTTAACCACTCTAAGCCATGGTATCAAGTGCTGTTATATTGTTAAAGGATTATCACCATCCATCTCTGGAATCCTACATCTATTCAAACTGAAACTCCATACCTGTCCTCTGATTTTAATAACATTTCTCTTTATCTACTTAGACCATCAATCAAAAAGTTCTTATAAGATGTACTGCATTAAATATGATGGTGACAATTTAATTTTGTAGAATTATAATGGGAGTGTGGAACTTTCAGAGTGATTAATTTGATGCCAACATCCTTTGAGGCTTATACAGAAAACTGTGATTATTAAAAGCCCCCTCTTCAGCTGCACTTAAAGGTGGGATATTGGAATTTTGTGACATACATGCTCCCTTTGTAAAGAGTACACCAAAATGATTCTCAGCCCTTGCATGGGAAAACACCAAAAATTCCATGGGAAAGCTGGAAGATCAATCAGACTTTGAGGGGAGCTAAGGAGCTGGCTGGGCTAGATGAATCCCTCCATTGGATTTGGATTTCCCCAGGCTCGCCACTTAACTGTATTCTCAATTAGCTGTTCACCTTGAATCCCACTGAATCTCTATTTTGTCTCTTTTCTTGCTGCATTGCCCTACCCTTACTTCCCTATATACCAAGTCTCTCTACCCCTCAACCATAGTCCTAGCCTCACCTTGGATAAGGATTAAATTCCCTTTTGTTCACCTTCATTTATATATTTAGGATTTTAAGAAATGCCTTATATACTTGACTTTTAAAATCTAGCCATGGGACAAGGGGAGGTAGTAAAGTGCTTTTCTTTCAAGTGTGAAGACCTTAGTTTGATCCCCAGAACCTGCATCATGGAAGCCAAGTGGAGTGGCACACACTTATAAATTCAGCATTGGGGAGGAGACAAGTAGCTGGATCTTTGGAGCCTGCCGGCCAGTCAGCCTAACTACCTGATGAGTTCCACACAAGTGAAGGATACTGTCTCAAGAAACAAGGTGAACTACACTTGAGAAACGACAGCTGGGGTTGTCCTCTGGCCTCCACACACGTGTACACATACATGCATCTGCACACACAGGCACCTGCACACACACACACACACACACACACACACACACACACACACAGTCATCATCCACAAAATCTAGCCATGCATGGAAGTATCAGCCAGACATTTATCATATGGAAAGAACTAAGGGCTTTTGTACAGGTTTTTTATTTGGTGTCTAGGTTGTTTGAAGGCTTCAGAAGGCCCCGCTAAACTTGAAATTATATACAAATGTATGTGCACATGCGTATTAGTGAGAAGACATTCCATAGCCTTAATTGTACACTCCACAAGGAAGCGAGTATTGAAAGGACTCCAGTTTTAAATAACAGAGACATGAATTATTAGAAAACAGAGGTACAATCAATGATAAGCACACTGAATATGCTCCTCAGGTAAGAATGTCAAAGGGCAGCAGCATTTTGATTAGCATAAAGTTGATTATAGGAAGACATTTGAAACTGAAAAACAGAGTGGGGGCTGGAGAGATGGCTCAGCGTTTAAGAGCACTGGCTGTGTGTACCAACCTAAAAATTAATGAAAGCCAAAGGAACAAATCAGTAATGGAGCTGGGACAGTGGCTCAGGGGCAGAACCCTGGCCCAGCATGTGCCAGGCCCTGTGGGCTACTCCCAGCCCTGCTAGTCAGATAGACAGATAAGGAGTGGCACTGCTGTTAACCCTCTCATCCTCCAACCCAGGAGACTCTTCAAGCAGGGAAACCAAAGGAATTATAATCTTAGGTTATATAGAAATGAGTTCAACTGACCACAGATTAATAGATTAAATGTAACTTTGGCATGTGATATAGTTGTTGTGTATATATTGCTTTTAGCATTTATTTTAAAATATATGTATATAAAAAAGATAAAAAAGAAAAAAATTAAAATATATGTGTATGTGTTTATACACATGTGCCAAAAAAAAAAAAAAAAAAATCACTGGCTGTTCTTGCAGAGGACCTAGGTTCAATTCCCAGCACCCACATGGAGGCTGACAACCATCCCTAACTCCTGGGGGTATTACATGGCATGAGTGTACTTACATACATGCAGGCAATAATAAATGAAAAAATAAAAAGGAAAAAAGAGTGATTACGGAGCGATGTTTCTAAGGAGGTGTATAGAATTTTCTTCTTAAGAGATTTCTGTAACCTGCTTCAAATTATTTCTGGGAAAATGTATTAAAAATTGCCTCTTTTTGGAATAATTAAAAAAAGATTTCTTTTGAAAACCGATGAGATTTATCCACTATATGCAGTTTTCCTGGCTTCAGGAACTAGACACAGTGGTACAGTGGTCCTCTGACACTCCTGCTTCTCTTCATAGTCTATAGTGAGTCCAGCCAATGAAATCACAAGGCACCTGAAGGCCAATGTGGCATATGTCTTTGTATCCCACAGCTGGAAAAGTACTGTGTTTCTATTTCCAGCATCAGCAACCAGGAGTAATGGAAGACTCTAGGCCCAGTAACTAGTTTTTGAATGGAAGTAAAAACCCAATTTATTTTACATTTTATAACCATTTGGACATAGTCTAGATTGGGGGTTAGCATTGTCATCTCAAAAATGGGTTTAGCAAATGCATTTAGAGAATCGAGACTGGAGGACCACATTGAAACCAGGCCCCTTCACAAGCATCCATTGGCATCTCAAGTACCAGGCCTTAAAATGGATCCAGCGATAACACCCATTCCTTAAAGGAACCAAATGAAACTTCTGAGCTAATTGTGTTGAGATTGTATCCACCTTAAAAAATTCAACTGTTTCTGGGCCTGGTGGCACACACCTTTAATCCCAGCACTTGGAAGGTAGAGGCAGGTGGGTCTCTGTGAGTTTGAAGCCAGTCTGGTCTACAAAGAGAGTTCCAAGCCAGCTCAGGCTACATAGTGAAACACTATCTCAAAAACCAATCAAACAAAAAATCAGCTGTTCAGGCCAGACAAGACGGCTCAACAGTAAAGGCACTTGCCCCTCAAGCTTAGCAATCTGAGTTCAATCCCCAAAGCCACTTAAACGTGGAAGGTGAAAAGTTGTCTCCATACATGTGCTGTAGCACGAGTGCCTACACACATATACATCATGTACTCTCTCACTATAATAATTAATTAATTAAAAATTCAACTGCTGCCTTTTTTTAAAGCTTTACATAACCGTTTTGCTAAGTTATTTAATATTATTGTTATTCATTGCAGAAACATAGGTGAAATATTCATTCTTAGATGAGCTCAAGGAGTAATATAAATAACCTTATTACCTGTTCTTAAATGCAGTATTTATACCGCACATCAGTAATTCTAATACATTCTCTTGCTAAATACATTATTGACTTATGAAACCTGATGTTTCAGCTAATAAAAGGCAATGCTGTTAATGAGTGAGAATGTTAATTCTTTTCTTTTGAACAAATTAATGCCCTCAATGAATTAGTGTATTATAAGATTCAGTATTAATTATGCAACATGTGAATCAAAAGCGCTAGGGGCTCCATCTCACTGCCATCTCCTTCATGCTTTAGAATTACCCTCAATCCAGATTCTCCTAGAACGTCTGTTAGGCTCATAAGAATAACAATTTAATATGAAGAAAAGCAAACATTCTATGTGATTCCTTTAGTATTTCTTCTTCAAATGCTGGGTTCTTATGTAGAATTTTTTTTTACTTCATATCTTTCTTTACCTATCAACAGCTAAGTAAATTAATGAAATGCTACTGAAGTCAAAACCACAGAAATTTGGGGCCTGGAGAGATGGCTCAATAGTTAAGAGAATATGGTGCTCTTCCAAAGAACCCAAGTTTGGTCCCCAAAACTCACATTGGACCACTCACATCCACCTGTAACTCTATGTCCAGGGGATCTTGGGCACTGCACTTATATGCACATACTCATGCATAGACACACACATACACATAATTCAAAATTAAATCTTTTGGAACTGGACAGATGACTCAGCAGTTAAGAGCACTAGCTGCTTTTGCAGAGGATCCATGTTAGGTTCCCAGCACCACATGGCGGCTAACAACTGTCTGTAACTCTAGTTCCAGGGGATCCAGGCCCTCTTCTGACCTCCAGGGGCATTGCATGACTTGGGTGCACTTACATACCTTCAGGCAATAGACTCATATGCATAAAATAAAAATAATAAATAAAATATTTTTTTAAAATTAAATCTTTCTTACAAACCACTGGAACAAGAATTTGATAATAAAAGTGTTCAGATGCCAAATAATTTAAACAATACCTTAAAAAGTGACCTCTGAACAACTTTACAATTTTTTTCTTTTTGGAACTCTGGCAGATTTCTCTGAAGTAGTTTTCATCTCCAAATTTCCAATTGTATAAGTTAAAAGCTGATTTAGACAACAGGCTTTTCAGTCACTTTTCACAGATATCCACTGAGAATAAATGCTGTGGTGGTAACAGTGCTGGGCAGCTGCCAAGGAAAAGCGCATTCCCAGTGGGACAGGGATGCTAAGGGCACTTCGCTTGCAGAATCTTCATCTTTTGAAACAGTTCACCTTGGTGCTTCCTCAGACTGCATTCTGATTCTCAGTTTAAGAGACTCGTGGCGCTGTGGCTGGTGTCCAGATGCCCTTCTGTAATCGCCTGAACTCTACAAGTACTAATTTGCTGTTTCCTTGGAAACCATTTGCCACGCAGTCAATCATCGTTTGACCTCCGTTATTGGTTTTCTTTTAATCAACTGTTAGGCACAGTGAGAAACTGAAAAATGAAAGGAGAAATCAAGATTGCTTCCTCTTAAAGTGCGAGGGTGGCAGGACTGAAGCCTTTCCTTTTTGAAGACCTGCATTGTAAATGTGGCCGAGGCACAGGATTTCCATGGGACCACCAGAAAATGGCAGAGAATGCTCCAGAAGAATGTTGAATGCAGTGTGCCTGTCACCTGCAGTGACTGTGATGCTAGGTGCTCTTTCTGATTTTAATGAAGGGTAGTTTATTTGTACCACAGGGATAGATTAAAGTGTTTCCTTAAGTAGAAAAGAGACGCATTCTTATTTTAGGGATCACAGAAATGATCACTATGTATGCATCAGTTTACCCTCAACCTGGGAGAATAGATCTATAAGTTGCTATACATGTGGGTAGGTAAGACTGGAGTCAGGAAGCAGAGACAGACCAGAGTGCCTCCAATAGAGATTACAGGCAGAAGATGGAGACTCCCAGGGAGGGCTCACTGGAGATGGGGAAAGCAGGCCTCTGACACTACCCTCAAGACTACTTAAAAAATTATTTTCATTTTATGTGTATGAGTATTTTGCTTGAATGTATGTATGTGCACACATGCATGCAGTGCCTGTGGAAGTCAAAGAGGGTGTTGGATTCCCTGGAACTGGAGTTACAGATAGCTGTGAGCTACCATATGGGTGCTAGGAACTGAACCTAGATCCACCCAAAGAGCAGGAAGCACTCTTAACTGCTGAGTCATCTCTCCCGTCCCTCAAGAGTACTTTTTTAAGTCAACTATATTTTTTAGAGCAGTTTTAGGGTCAAACAAAATTCAGCAGATGAAATAGAGATTCCCCCATGTCACTTGCCCTCACACTCGCATAGCCACATTCCCAACCATGAGAGCGATGCATTTGTTTCCATTGATAAGCTTACATTGACACACTATCATCAGTTAAAGCTCACAGTTCACATTAGGTCTCTCTCTTGCTGTTATACAATCTACAAACCTTTGATAAAGACTAGTGACATGGAGCCGTCATTATAGTGCCATTCCCCACAGTTTCTGTATTAGTTACTTTTCTCATGGTTGCTGTGACAAAAATCCCCAATAGGACAATGTAAGGGGGGAAAGAGTCATTTAGGCTCATAATTTCTGCTTGGGCAAAACATCACGGTGGTGGAAGCCTATGGTGGACAGGAAGGGGAGAGGGAGAGAGAGAGAGAGAGAGAGAGAGAGAGAGAGAGAGAGAGAGCCTTCAAAGGCATGTTCACAATGACCTACTTCCTCGAAGACCCCACTTCTAAAGTTTTCACAGTTCACCACCTGGGAATCAGGCGTTTAACATCTGAGCCTCTAGGGCACAGTTTATAGTAAAACCTTGACTGTTAACACAGTCTTAAGAATCTCAGTCTTTGCTTACACATTTTCCCCTGCCTCCATCTCCTGGGCAATCGCTGATCTTTTCACTGATTCTGTAGTTTTGAGTATGATATGATTGAAACCAAGCAATACATGGAATTTTTCGGATTGGCTTCTTTCACTTAGTAATGTGAGTTTGGGTTTTCATTACATCATCTCACAACTTGACAGCTCATCTCCCGGTTGAACAATATTCTAGTGTCTAGGAATGCCACTGTTTGTTTACCCATGCCTGTATTAGAGATCATCTTGATTGTTTCCAGGTTTGGGCAATTATTAATAAAACTGTGTACAGGTTTTCATGGGGGCATAAGTATTCAGCTCCTGTGAGGTACAAGGAGCTTGAGTTTACATTGTATGGAAATACGTGTTTGGCTTTGGAGGGATTGTCTTCCAAAGGCTCTATTTCATTATGATTCCTCCGGCAATGAATAAAGTTCTTGTTGCTCCCCATCACAATCAGTGTTTGCTGTTATTAAGACTCTGGATTTTGGCATGTTGTGGTATCTCATTGGTTTTATTATGCATTTTCCTAATGACATTTGATGAAGAATACTAAACAGGGATTATGCTGGTAACACTCATGGTTAAAAAGCCCCCAGGATAACTGTGGAGAGTGGGTAGGGTGGGGGGAGAGTTTGGGTGAGCTGTGATGGTGACTCTGGTTAGAGTGGTAGAGTCCAGTTAGAAGCAAGGTGAAGACGCCACACAATTTTAGAGAGGGCTATGACAAGGTTTGGTGGTAATTATCCCGTCCAAGCCAATAGAGGAGGAGAAGGCAGAGAATGAGCAAGTGTATGTGCTAACAACCCCCAAATTCTTGACTTTTGCAGTTCTGTGGATTTTAGTGTCTTTTATTGCATAACAGGGAAGACGAATATGGCAGAGGGAAGATCCTTCGCAGTATGGAAAGAGGAACAAGTTGGGCTTGGTGACCCATTTTAGGTGTGTTAAACAGGAAATACATGAGACAACCAAGTAGAGATTGTTGGATTGAACAGTCTGTTGCTGGAAAGATAACATTGGGATGGAGAAATATGGGGATTGTGTGCTAAGAGATGTTGAGTGAGGTGAGCTTGTGCACAGATAGGATCAGAACCAGTACTGAGTCCCGAGACCTCTAGCATTTAGAGTGAGGTTGAAATGGACCCAGTAAAGGAGAGCGATGTTAGTAAGTAAACATCTGTGAAACTACAATTCAGGAAGGCCTCTAGGACAGTAGGATAATATGCCACATTTGAAATGTCAGGAGGAATTATTTTCCAGGAATTATAAATGTATTCACGGAAGCTAATGAGAGGTTTTGATGTCTCAGAACAAATTTAAATAATTCCAGAAATTGCATCAAGCAATTTATGCTGGTGTGTGCAATTATATCAACGTATATGGCATCTAAAATCACTCTACATCCACAGCATGTGGAAATGGGAGCAAAGCCAGGGCAGACTATTCTAGCTGCACCAAGTGAAGTAAGATGGCTTTGACTTCTATGGAGTATCTTGTTGCTATTTGTTCGAGTAGGTCTTGCATGACTTTAACAGATGCTTCAAGAAAACTAACCAGAGCTGCTGCAGCAAATTTCAATGAGTGCTCACAGTTATACAGTCTAAGACATTACCAGAGCTGGAGTGAGGCAGAGTTCAGTTCCCTGTAGAAACACAGCCATGCTTAAAGACCAAGTGCTGCCTCCATCAAGTGGAAATAGGAACAGCTGGGCAGAACTGTTAACATGACTGTGTTTTCTCCACATGTAGATTTTACTAACACATTTAAAAACCTATTTTCTAGTCTTTTTCTCCTCCTTGGTAGTCCTGGGGAGCCAATCCAGGGCCTCTGCCTGGTAGGTGAGCATTCTACCACAGAGTGACATCCTGAGCCCCTTACCCTCTACTCTTCACTGCAGACAAGACATTGAAACACCATTTTCAGCAGCTCTGATGTTTATGGAGTTTATATCACATGTGCAGCGAATCTGCAGAAAACTGAAGAGCTTGGGAACGCAGTTCCGTAGTCCATCTCAAGTTACTCTTCCATGAATCTGTGAAATGATGATTACTATTATCTTTGCTTATAGATAAGAAAGCCAAACCTCAAAGAGGAGGACAAAAGTAATTTTTCATATGGTCAACCATTTTCCAAAGAAATAATCTAATACTTGTTTTATCCTAGAAGCCCATGCTAAATATTTGCTTTGGGGTCAGACATGATGCTAGGATTGGAAAATATAAAAAGAGAAGTTAGCTGGTGGTTTTTGCCCACAGTCTACTGAATTTTATTCATAGAGCTGTCAGGTAAAATCTCATGCAATATGCATGTTAGATTTAGTTTAAAATGATTTGTTGTCTGACTCAAAGTTAACTGAGCATTATTTTTATTATTTATTCATAAAGTATGACAACTCTATAAATTACCAGAATTACTAGACTTTTTATGAACCATTAGTCAACAGAACCTTCTATTATTTTTTATATTTTCTAGAAAATCTTATTGGCTGTCAAAATGCAAAATACAAGTTGATATTTGTAAACTATATCATAAACAGACAACAAATCACAAAGCCTTAGTCAAGAAGAGTTTTGTCCCTTAACTCATCGCATATGATTTTTTTTCATTTAATCAAAGAATATATCATCAAAGAATATATCATCTCATTTGACCTTGGACAGAGCATGTGATATTAGCTCCAATTTATACACAAGGAAATCAAAGCCCATAGTGACCAAGTAGCCTGCTTGTGAGGAGACAGCAAACCTGGGCTCTGAAACCATCATTGAATTTCCTGCTCAAGGGCTTCTTTTACCTAAGGTTCCTGGGTACTGGTGACAATAAAACCTGCTAATGTAGGACCCCCAAATTGACCTCTTCTTCCCTCAGTTCTTAATCCCTGAAGGCAGAGAACAATACAAAAGGTATCAAATGTTTCTCAGATCCTAAAGTCATGATGTCCTCCCTAACCACATTTGTAAAGGGAAATCACAGGGAGCTGAGTCTCGGTTTCCTTACCACCCTGCTCTGTGGTGGAGGGGAGTGCTCCTCCCTTACTGAAGATAGAGGGACAATATGGGGTCACTTGGGGGTGCTTGGTGTGGGCCCATTGGAGTTTTAAGTTCATAAATGCTATGAACTTGAGTCTTCCAAAGATAAATTCATAGGTACAATTCCATGTCCTGGGTGTCTGTTGGGGCAGTGGAGAATAAACAGCAGCACTGGCAGCAAGTAGCTCTTCTTCTCATGACCATAGTAGTGTGGGGAACCTGAATGGAAGGGATCTGGGAGGTCTTCAGAGGGATCTTACCTATGATGACTACCAAGAAAGGCAACATGACCCACAGAAGTGGGTGGGGTTGGCAGCAGTAGCTCAGCCTGTGGTATGGGAGAGGGAAATTGTTGGGAACTCTCTGAAGCACTTCATATCCACTAACTCTCTCTAATTCCCACCACAGTCCTGTGAATGAACTAGGATTAGCTCATTTTTAGCCAAGAAATCTCAGGTGCATAGCATAGGTGAAATTACTCCATTTCATACAGTGTTGGAGCTGGGATGTGAACCGAAGAAATTTATTCCAAAGATAGGCTATGTCAGGTTCTTATTTCATTTCCATACAACCCTATTATTATTTTGATAGTTATTTTTAAAATAGTTTATTTTTATTTTCTGTGTGAGAGTGTATTGCCTACATGCATGTAAGTGCACCCATGTTGCACAAAGCCCACAAAGGCCAGAAGAGGGCATCAGTTCTCTTGGAACTGGAGTTAGAGACATTTGTTAGACACCACGTGGGTGTTGGGAATCAAACCCAGGTCCTCTGCAAGAGCAGCCAGTGCTCTTAACCGATGAATTATCTCTCCAGCCCCTCGTTAGTTATTTTTATCCAATAGGTTATGAGGAGAAAGGCTTTTGACTCTCATGGTCAAAGACCACACACAATGATCTCCCTCCCTTGATTTTGCATGACTTTATGCTAGGAAAGGAGACATGGCAGCATGCTTTATTTCCAGTTATGGATGCATCGAGGCCATACTCTCTATCTCCCACTCCCATAGAATCTGAAGACCATTTCACAGATAACATAAATGATGACAAATCCATAGCAGTCTCAGGCTACAAGCTTCTCTGTAGTCACTGGTGGCAGGTACATAGAAAGAAGTGAAGAGACAAGTAGTAAAGAAAAACTGACTTTAACTGGTATAATAAAAATGTGAGTGTATAAGAAGCCTACCATTTCATGCAGTTTATATGGAAAATGTGCAAATGTATGAATATATACAAAAAGTGATCCTCTCCAAGGAAGGTTTTAGCTAAGGCTATGGAAATAAAAGCAAGATCAGTCTTTAAGTTAATTGACGAAAGGGCTAAAAGTCATCTCTAAAAGGACTTAGCACTAGTAGAGTACAACATTTTGCATATTCTAAATGACTGGTTTAATAATAGGAACATCATTACAAAGGCTTCCTGAGTAGATGAGGGCATAAGGCCAGCTGGGTTGGTGCTTTAGAGTCAAGTGAAACTAAAGCAAGAGTCAGGCTGCTGCAGAGAAAGGCAGGTGGCTGAGGGAACAGGCGCTATTACTCTTGCCTGTCCCAAACTCCTTTGTCCAGATGATAGATATGTTTTCCAGTGAGAAGCCCTTCTCCAATTCCAATTTGTGTGGTTTGTGAAGCTGTTCCCTTGAGTCAGGGATGATCCTAGTGCTCACCCATCAGTTTGAGGTACAATTCTGTACCCCTGTCACACAAGACTGTGGTTAAACCAATGAGAGCTGGTCCCAGAACTTTGGGCTGAATCTTTGGGAATGGTACTCTCTTTAATTGTCAGAGTTGCTTAAGTTGGTAGAATGCAGGTGTGGTGTTGTTGGGGCCATCTTTGCTATAAGAGGATGGAGAGAGACAGTCTTTATTGTTTGGGCACTTGCATCAAGCTTTACCAAAGTCAACACACCTCTCTGGACTTGTTAATCATATGAAGCAGTAAATTCAGATTTTTGTGTTTGAATATAAACCCAATTTGAGTAGGGGACCTGTCACTCAAATAAATACAGGAAATAAACTAATGGTAAATAAAGACAGCACAACAATTTCAATGGTCCCAAGCAAGGCACGCTGGTGATAGTGACATTTGACCTAATCAGCTTTTGCGGGCACTTAGAAAGCAATTAAAAAAGTATCTAATTAGTTACATCAGAAGGCTAACAAACAGAATGTGACTCAACAGGAGATAAAGAGGGATGGCCCCACATCACCATCCTGCCTCATTAATGGCACAAGCTGTTTCACTTCTCCTTTTTCTCTTCTGAAACCACTTTCTCATCCTCTTTTACCTTCATGTATAAATTACAAAGACATAAGAGTCACAGAGATGCCCCCATCCCCTCCACACTCATGTGAATAAGGTGTTTCTTTTACTCGAGATTAATGTGGGTCTGTGGCATTTCTTGTGGCTTTGTCATTAGGCTCATTTCTCTTCTCAGGAAAACACAAGGGTCATAGACCATCTAGTCAAATAAATGATGTGTTTATTTGTCTCATCGGAGCCAGAAAAAAGCACTTTGAAATATGGCTTCATTTTGAAGCCATCATAAAGCTATATGAAAATGATTCCAGGAACAAGGTTACCTCCCTGGTGAGGGGCTACATCATTTATTAGGGAAATGGCAGAGGACAGGTTACCCCCATTTATTCCATAGATGACAGTTGCCTAAGATGATTAGTCACAAATCTACTAGTATATCTGATGAATACTATTTCTACCAGCAAACCTCCTTCCTGCTTTAGGAAACTTAGTTTCCTGAAGTTCTGGAGTAATGAAGACACAGACCCATCTATTCACAGATCCCAGGGAAGCTCTGTATTAGTCACTTTTCTGTTGCTGTGATAAAACACCATGACCAAGGCAGTGTGTAGAAGGAAGAACTTATTGGGCATATGGGTCCAGAGGGAGAGCCCATCACTGTGGAAGAGGCATGGTAAGAGGTAGCCAGAGCAGGAAGCTGAGAGCTCACATCTTCACTGACAAACAGGAATCAGCAAGAACGAACTTGAAGTGGGCAAAGTAACGAACTCCCAAAGCCCGCCCCTAGTGACACACTTCCTCCACCAAGGCCACGTCTCCTAAAGATTCCCTGACCTCCCCAGTCAGACTTCAAATACTTGAGCCCCATTATGGGGAAACTTCTCATTCAAGGTACCTCAAACATCTTTCTTATGGTGACCATCGACATCATGGGATGTAAGGAATCATTTCAAACCTTTCCTCAAAGCCAGTTCTTTCTTTTACATTAAAAATCTCTTCTCCTCACAATATAGCCCTTTTAACCACATCACCTACTTATATCTCACAAGAAATCAGTCCCTAGTCCAGAAAGGCAGGCACCTGAGAGGAAGAAATGTTCAAGTTTTTCTCCAAGGGTCTCTACTTGAGGTTTTTCTCCAGGGAACTCTGTTGGCTTGTATGTGTGTGTGTGTGTGTGTGTGTGTGTGTGTGTGTGTCTGTGTCTGTGTCTGTGTCTGTGTCTGTGTGTCTGTGTGTAATGTACATTATATTGGTAAATCATCATGTGTTGTTTGAATTCACTGAGAAACTGGCCCTGGAAAGGAGTGCCCCACCTTCAATCATAAGCATGTTTGTCTCAAAGTGCCCTCCGAGGCACCTCGTCTAGGGATGGACTGACTCTCCTAACTCTGTGACAGAAAGGGAAAGAACAGCAAAACAGTCCAAGAGTGAAAACATTGTGTCCTTGAGAGCAGTTAGAATGCAAACCATTTCCATCAGATGTCACTATTATTTATCTCATGATATGAAAGTGCCTGCAGTGGGAAAGAGAAGCTGAAAGTTCAGCCACAGGACACTGAGCCATGGAGAGAAAGTTCAGCTGGGAATTCTACCTTACTGCCTCAGTTTCTCCAGCCAGTTTCTGCTGGATGTTGTGAGCACCTAATTTGATGATATCATCTCTATTGCTATTGTTCTTTTACTTGGAAGCCTCACCCCAGGGGACACTGCTCTGCCTTGGACTCTCTTCATTGGGAACCCCAGCTGACTGCCTCAAAGGGGCTTCCCCAGTCAATTTCTGATGGATGTTTTGAGTACCTGATTTGATGATGTTTTGCTATCTTTCTATTATCAATCAATCAATCAAGCTATCTATCTATCTATCATCTGTCTATCCATCCACCATCCACCTCTCTCTCTTTCTCTCTCTCTCGCTATTTATTCTTTTACTTTGGTTTGCTATATACTTAAACTTATTTATTCAAGTCTAAAGTATGGCTCTTGTAGATCATTCTCTGGACCATACAGAACAGTGGTGTGTGTCCACATACGTGAGTGTGCATGCACGCAAACAGATGTCACAGGAGGGTACCAGGTGTCCTGCTCTATCATTTTCCACCTTATTTCTCTGAGGCAGGATATCTCACTGAGTCTAGAGTGAGGCTGGCTTCCAGAAACCCCAGGAAGCCTTCTGTATCCAAGTGCTAGACTTAGAGGTGTGTATGTGCCTCATCCAGCTTTTATGTGTGAGCACTGGGGATTTGAACTCAGGTCCTCGTGCTTGCATAGCAAGTGCACTTACATATCAGCCATCTCCCCCGCCCTCATAAATATTTCAGATGAATCTATATGCTCCCAACATCTTGGGCTCATAATGTTCTCATTAGCTTGACAACTCAAATCCTGTAGCTCTCACTGAGCAAATGAGGAAACGAAAAATAATCTACCCTATCCATCTAAACTTAGTACCAAATGGGAAATAGATAAAAAATGCCTTCAGACATTGGAAAGGGGGAAAATGTCAGAAAACTTCAAGCCAAGAAAACAGACAGAAACAGGGGCTTGAACCTGCTGTAGTCTTAAGCATTCTCTACCACTTAATTTGTGATTCAGAGTAACCCTTCTGTTTTATGTCAGTGTTAGTCCCTGGCACCCTAAAAATTCTAGCAACAACGTCATTCATTTGTTCATGTGCCAAATACCATTTCAAAACCTTGAAAAGGGTATTTTATTTGTTCCTTATTCAGGCATTATCCTTATTTTATGAATAGGGAAATTGAGATTTAGAGAAGGCAAATAAAACAACTGTTATGCAGCAGCTATAAAATCACACAATCCTGCTATATCATGTTAGTTAATATTAATCTCCACAAATTCAGTTTTCACGGATTATCTTTATCAAGACAGTGCCTACAAAGGTAGATATTTTTCTTCAAAAGGATCACTTGAGACAGAAAAGAAATAAGCTGAAATTTTACAAATGACGTTGAAATAAAAATAGAACTATCATAGACTGAATGAAGATAGAGAGTCAAAATAGACAGAAAATAAGAGGTATTTGACTTATGAATTAATTGGTAAATAGGGGTGGAGTCTATGCACCAATATCTTTCTCTGGTCTTTTCAACAATTCATTCTATTGTTCTAGAAAGCATTATCATCAAAATTGAAAACAAATACTGTGTTATGGAGAAACAGATGTGATGTAAGCAAAAACGAGCAGGTAGAGAGAGGAAGCAAAGGTGATCAGCCATGAGAGCTAAGGTCTTTTCTGGTCAATAATAGATTCACTAGCTGCATTTTAATTACTTTCTCAGAGGAGAGATGATCACGTTCATGCTGAGTTTAAAAATAAAGATGGTTTAAAACTCAGTTGGTGATGATTATCATTGTCTGGGTTTCATTGAAAATCTTCCAAAAGCCAGGATAATGTTTCAGAGACCTAGACCACTGGGTGAGCACAAACTCTCTTGACCTCAGCTTCCCCCTCCTTAAGATTGAGGGTATTAGGCTAGGTAGCCCTAGCCAGTGAGAATCACCTAAAATACAATCACTTCTGAAATAACAGAGGAGATCGAGAAACACGTTCTACCTGAAGATTTGGAATAAGAGACTTATAATCTCATGACTTGTGTTAAGAAAATTCAATACACAGTCTTTAAACGACCCAAATGGGTAAAACTTGGAAATGGTCACTCATATTAGAAAATGATTCATGTGAGGAGTTTTTAAAATGCCAATATCGGAAAATTACAATACAATTTAATTCAGAAAAAAAGGAAAAAAATCAAAGAAGGGGAAAAATCTGCGAAGTTTTAACACTATAGTTTTTTGTTTGTTCTGTAGAACATGAGCTTCCATATTGATAGGCAACAATTTATCCCTATTTTTATGGACATCTTAAAGATGAGCAACACTCATCAGTCTAGACTCACAGAGGAATAAATCAGTCTTAAAAGAGATCGATAGAGCCAGCAAGATGGCTCACTGAATAAAGCACTTGTTGCCAAGCTTGAAAATCTGACTTCGATCCCCAGGACCCACATAGTAGGAGAGAACTGACTCCCACAAGATTTCCTCTGACTTCCACATGAGTTGCCCAGGCCCCCTA
>NW_008343385.1:4088042-4089809 GCF_000622305.1 Nannospalax galili | reverse complement strand
CACACACACACACACACAACACACACACACACACACACACACACACACAAAACCCAATCAAAAATTTTAAGAGCTAGATAAGTAACTTCTACATATATGAGACTCTGTTTTCCTAAGAGCCACTCTTTGGAAATTATTAAAGATGATCTTATTTGGACATAACATTGAGGATTTTGTAATCAACTCAAATTTATAAGCATATCAACTGCGCCAATACAAATACAGCCTCTAGCCCTAGAATGCCTGTGTATCTGGACTGCTGACACTAGCACTTCATTAGAGCTTAATTGCCTTGTTTCATGTTATTAGTTGGTCTCACAGCTGTCCATGAATAAATAAAATAGCAATAAGGCCACTTTCTAGGGTCAAATGGGAAAGTGATTTTTGACCTTGTCTAGACAAACTTTTAATTAGTGTCAGTTGCAATCACCTTTTCCTCTAATCTTGACGTTTGCCACTGGTTGTGAAGGCATCCGCACTGGACACTAAATGCTGTTTTATTTTATTTTATTTTTTTTTTAAAAAAAGCACCTTCCTTCAGGGCTGGTGTCACACAAACAGAAAATTACCTCATGCTTTAGTTATTTCATTTCTCTGGAAGATTAAAGTTATTCGGAAGAGTTAAAGGCCACCCTAATAATGGTGATCACCATATTTCATAATATAGATTTTGGTGGTCTAACACCTCCCAATCAGCCTTTATCTTAGAATTAATGATGTCTTAGAATCACTGTCAACCATGGTGCGGTTGTGTTGTTAATGACAAGGTCTTTGAGTATGTGCACTTTGTTGTAATTGTTAGTGGCATGACCAGACAACTTTAGTCCCTTGATGTTTCTTTCAGTTTGCATGTCATTTAGGAACTGTCTGAGCGAGCAAAGAGAATCCAGGCTGTTGTCTGAAAACCTTACATTAACATTGACAAAGGTTCTTTACCTGGCCAAATTTTAGTCAAGGCTCCCAAGCTCCAATTCTGGGCTCATCTATGTACTTCTTGGTAAAATTCAGTTTTGACAAGAAATCTCCCAAGTTATTTTAACTCGAGTTGCCCATCTTCCCCATCTGATTACCCTTGATATCTAATTGGGCGTTTCATCCTCTGCTGTCCTCAAGTGACATCTGACTACCACAGCCTGTCTCCAGCCTGAGCCTGTTAGCTCACTTTAGCAGTACCTCTTTCTGCTGATATTTACTCTTAGTAATTTTCCATCCTCAATCCTCCCTCTGTTTCTTGGCTATAAATCCCTGCTTGTCCAATATCTATATCTCCAATATCAATATCAATATTTATCTATATCATCTAAATCTTCTATATGGAGGTCTCTGTTCCCTTATTACAATAGTCCTGAGTAAAAGCTGGTTTTAAACTATTGTCCAGCTGTGAATTTAATTTGGCAATACCTTCGGTTGAGATGAAATGAATTAACAGTAAATTCTGTGCTATGGGTGTCAATAGCCTTGAAAACAATACTAGAGCATTCATACCGTAACTAGAGGAAGTTATGGTAAAGGAAGCTCAGACTCCTGGGGCTGGAGAGATGGCTCAGTGGTTAAGAATACTAACTGCTCTTACAGAAGACCCAGGTTTGAATCCCAGCACCCACATGGCAGCTAACAACTGTCTGTAACTCCAGTTCCAGGGGATCCGACAGCCTCTTCTATCCTCCACAGGCACTGCATGTCATGGATGCATTATCTACATGCAGGCAATACATGCATACACATAAAATAAAAATAATTTTAAAAATTAAAATATTAAAAAAAAGA
>NW_008343385.1:4062662-4088002 GCF_000622305.1 Nannospalax galili | reverse complement strand
GATTTGGATGACTCAGGTGGCTAAGTTTTCACATATTTGTAAGAGGGACAGATTTTATATCTAAATTAGCCCTCAAGGTCTCTTTCAATAAGCCTCAATAAAAATGCAAGTATTACATGAAAACAGCATGTATTGTGATTTATTGCAATTTTTGGTTTACATAAAACACTCTTTTGTTGCTGTTGCTGCTTGTTTTATTTTGGAGACAGGATTTGCTATGTAGCCCATGCTGGCCTTGAACTTCCTCTGCAGTCCAGGATGTCATCAAACTTGTGAACCTCTTGCCTTAGCCTCTGGAGTGCTGGGGTTACAGCAGAATACTACCACTACCAATTTGTGCACCTAAAGAGATTTGATGACACACAGAAGGTTTCAGCTTGGAGGTAAGGTAGCAGTCCCTACTTAAAGGAAGCATCTGACAAGAGATCCAGACTACATGCAGAGGGGTCAGAGATATCAGCAGTGAACATGGAGAGAAGAGGACACTGCTAGTTCAGCCTCTCCCTGAAACAATAGTCATTGTTCTTTTCTTAATCCTTCACTTAAGAATGTAAAGATAGATTATGACCCATTCTTTTAAAAAGGAGAAAGAAATGAGCTTAAAAAAAAAAAAGCTGGGCTGGAGAAATGGCTCAATGGTTAAGAGCTCAGCTATTAGGGAGTCACCCAAAAAACTTTTCAAAAGCTAGAGAAATGGGTCAACAGTTAAGATCACTGGCTGCTCTTGCAGAGGACCCAAGTTGGGTTCCCAGCACCCAATGCCAGCTAACAATTATCTATAACTCCAGTTCCAGGGTATCCAACACCCTATTCTGACCTCTTCAGGCACTACATGCACATGGTATACTTAACATACACTTGGGTAATACACTCATACACAGAAAATAAAAAAGAAATAAATAAGCAGAACATGGTGGTACATACCTTTAATACCAGCACTTGGGAGGCAGAGACAGGCCGATCTCTGTAAAATTAAGTCCAGCTTGGTCTACATAGCAAGTTAGCAAGCTGGGGCTACAGGGAGACTGTCTTAAATAAAAAGACTAAAACCAATCAACCTACAAACCAACCAACCTACCAACTCACCAACCAACCAACCAACCAAACATTAACAAAGCTTTTTTTTTTTTTTCCTGAGAAACAGAATCTGCTTCCTGCGAGCTCTTCAACACAGCCTGCACAATTGGCCCCCAAATGTCTGTCCAGGCAAAGAACGTGCAGGATACACTTCTACTATCTGAGACGCAAATTAAACTTGGTGAATTTTTGTTTGCTACATCTCTGACCTCTAGCGCTCGCTTACCCTGCTCCAGTCATCCTGGCCTCTTCTCTGTTCCCCAAAATGCCCACGTTCCCTGCTTCCTCCCCAATCCTTCAGGTCACAGCTGCAGTGCCACACCTCAGATGCCTTCCTGATTCCTGAACCTAAACAGCGATTCTGTGGATGCTTCTGGCCCCTTTCCCTGGGATTCACAGCTTCAGTTATTCCCTTTATTGGCCTTGCTCATGAGATAGGCACCTGGATGAGTTTCTTCTCACTGCTGTAGCAAGTTAGTAAAGCTTAGTGACTCAAAATAACTGTTGATGGTCAGAAATCTACAGGTGGTAGCAGGGGTGTAGCCTGCTGTAGGCTCCAGGGGAGAACTGTTTCCTTGCTTCCAGCTTCCAGAAGATGTCCGCACTTTCCGGCTCATGACCTTGAATCCCTCCTGCTTTCACCCTCATATCTCCTTCTCAGACACTGACCTGCCTTCCTCCCTCTTAGAAGGAACCTTATGGTTAAATTGGGACCACCCAGGTATTCCAGATCATCTCTGGGCAAGATCCTTCACTGGTTTACGTCTGCAAAGTTCCACTTGCCTAGTATGGGAACACGCTCACAGGCTTCATGGGATTGGAGCATGGGCATCTTTGAAGGTGGTTCGTCTACGTACCACAACATTTCGGAGATGGTGAAAATGGATCATGTTTCTTTCCTGCTGTTACACTCCAGTGGCTGGCATAACACAAGTGCTAGATCAATGATCATTTTTGTTGCCTTGTTTAAAAGCATACAGCAGAATCCGGGCATGATTTACTAAAAGAACGGAAGAACATAAATACTTGATTCAGAAACTCAGTGTTTCGAAAGCATTTCTTGAGGCAGGTAGGTAAGAAATACAACATGTGCTTGGTGGCCTCAGGGTGCCCTCCACGTTCCTCAGTCTTCCTCTGTCTCCCTCAGAATAACTGGAAGCTTTAAGGATTTCCTTCAGTCTCTACTTTCCTACCACTCACTTTCCTGGACACTACACCCTCCTGGACTTGCTCCTGTCTCTGCAATAGTCTTTCCAAGTTTCCTTTCTGGGCACTAAGGTTTATGGTCTAGGCCCCTTTCATCTGTAACTTCACTCTCTCCTAAATGATCTCACCCAGGCTTGGGACTTTCGCATTGTCTACTGCTGAGATTCCAAAGTGTCAGCAGCCATGTCTGTTTCTAGCCACACATCTAGCTTCTGACCTGACACCTTTACCTGGATATCTAATGTGATCCCAAACTTAGAATGTCTCAAGTGGAATATATTTCTTTACTCAGACATAGGCATCTAACAGATGACAGTGCCACCAGCCAGTAAGCCTTCTTCTAGACCCCTGCATCCCACTCATTATAGTGAGCTCTGTTGATTCTGCCAAGCTCACACCCCCAATGTGTCTACTACTTCCCACCAGCCCTGTGCCTGCCACCTAATCCTAACCTCCACCACTATTAGCGATCAGTATCTGCTGACACATCTCTTTGCTTCCAGACCTTCATCCCCCTTATACTGTTTCTCCACCCAATGGCTGGTGTGATCTTTTGGCCAATCTCATGGGCTCCTTCTGTCTCTCACTGGCTCCCTGTGATGTTCTTACACTGAACAGGTATGCTTATATGGCAGAGTCTTAGAAGACACTGTTTCTGGTCCTAGAACTCTTTTCCAGTACCTGGCATGGTTGGGAAATTATAATCCTTGGGGTCACAAAGCAAATACCACCTTTAAAATTAAAACTTCGCTAACCTACTGTCTAATACAACCACCCCACAGTCACACTCCATGATATTGCCTCCTTTGTTCCCTTTGGCTCATGTCACAATCTAAAATGATCTTCAGCTGTGCTTGCTAGTACCTCGCACATCTCTTCCCACTAGGGCAGAAGCTTATGAAGATAGAGAACTTTTCATTCTTGTTTGCCACTAGATATGCCTTGTACATAGTAGGTACCCAAAGAATGCTGACTACCTCATAGATTAAATGACCAAATCATTTGATCAGACCAAATCCAGAGAATTTGCCAAATATATAAACTCACTCTGTTTTACTTTGGCAAGGACCTGCTTGGTGTCCTGACTACCAAGAGTTTTAAGAAGTGGGGCATTCTGGAAGTGATCTGGGATGGTGGTGGGGCTGATCTTCCCCCCTTTTCACAAAGCCCAGCCTGTGTGCCCAGTACCTATGGAGTCTGATATCATTCCCTTCCCCAGTGTTGGTTATAGGCAATGTATACCAACAGAAATGCTGTGAAGTCTTCAGTTGCCTAGAGAGAAGCCCCACTGCACAGGCAGCAGGAGGACCCCAGATTGGCCCTTTGAACATAAAGACTCTGCAGCCTTCCTCAGAATCCAAGACGGGCTGAAGCTTGGCTCCAGGCATTATATACAACATGGCACTTTCTACACTGATATTCAGTTTTGTGGCTATGGCTGGGGAAAGTGACTCTATGTGAATGTATGGGCCAAGGCTCTGTTGTCTCTAGTTCTCTAGTTCTGAGATCCTGTATCCAAAAGGGCTCTAGGAGCCAGCAGTAAGTGAAACCCGAGGGAAAGACATTTATTTATCCTCATCTATCAATGGGTGCCTCACAGGTGGTGACAGCTCCAAACTGCTCAGTGTGGCTCCATAGAACAGAAGCATTGGTGGGTGAGTAAACTTCTTCAACCCAACAAAAGAGCAAGGTGGGCTGACCCACTGGACTATGTCAGCATCCTCAGCTCTCTTTAGGATGCCAGGAAGAAAGCTCCAAGAAGAAAGAATAGACAGCAGTTAGCAGTGGGCTCTGAGTCCCAACATGAACCTTCAGTGAAATGCTAATTTTTACCATGTGGATAAAAATCAGATACACACATTACACATGGAAAAGACTCAAGTTTTCGGAAGCATTATGCAAACTTGATTATGGATTCCACAAGGCTAATCTTTTAATGATGCTCAATAAACTAGAGGTAAGAAATAACGACCAAAAACACCTAAGGGCAGGCATGCCAGCGTTCTGAGCTCTTGCCTGGCTCCTCCCATTTCCTCAGCCACTTTTAAAGCAGGTAACTCCTTGTGGTAACTGAAATCCAGCTGTGATTTACCCTCATTCCTTCCCAAGAGGAATCCAAACACCAGTGGTTTTGAAGCACCTCTCTTTCTTCATTTAGACTGGAGTCACTCAACAGGCGGTAAGTTGGCCTCTAGAGAATATTTAGCCATACTTGGAGATAACTTTTTGTTATTATAAATACATGGGACAGATGTTCCAGCAGGTAGCAGGATGCTGCGAAATATCCCATAATACACTGGACAGTGAGCCTCCCACAAAGAATTATCTTGTATAAAATGCCAATAGGCAGAGACCAAGAAATGCTGATTTATACTAAAGTGTACTCTCTTCTCTCCTCTAGCTCTAACTACGAATATCAAGAGGAGAGGAAATGCTCTGTGATATCGAACCAGCCAGCTGATAGCTCACCTGGCAAGTGATTTTAATCCAGAACAGTTTAGTGCAGTGTGAGTACCAAAACAATGAGTCTTTCTGCAAGGAACAATATATTCTAAAACGAAATGGAGATCTTTTTTAAAGGTTAAAAACTCATTCAATTTTATGTCTTACAGGGCTCATACTGAGTTCAATATTGTATAACTGTATTAATTCAACTGTGAACTTAGAAACTTACAGCCCCTTGTGAAAGAGATGTACTCTTGCTCTGGAGTGTGTTACTGAATATGTTAAAGCTGTAATGAAATGCTTCTTCTAATCATATAGTTATTAAAAATAAAAAAATAAAGCACCCATGGTTATGGGTTAAAAAAACCCAAAAAACCTCAAGAAACTATTCCTTTGAAAGTTTGGTATTGTCAAAGACACAAGGCCTTTCATGGTTACTATTAAATAAATTATATGTTCGGTGTACTGGAGCATCAGAGAAGAAATGAAAGTGGAATCCCTGCCTTGAAGCGCTTGCAAGATCCTGTCGGGCCCAATAAAACAAGGCAGAAGAAGCTCTATCAGTGTGATAAGAGCAGTGAGGTCTCATTGGAGAAAGAATTCACAAGGGAGGTTATTTCAGAAGACTCAGGCAAAACCCAGGATTCCTACCGCTGTAGGACTGAGGTCCTGCAACAGAGACCATCACTCACTGCTTCTGAGGTGAATGTGCAGAGCTCCACCACCCATGCTGTTGACTCAATGTCTAGTTGTGTCAAAGTTATTCAGATCTGGGCCTTCAATTTCCTTCCCATCACCATAAATTCTGACTTTTTTTTTAGTTGCTGGAAATATAAAATTATTTAGCTTCCTTTCAAGAACGGCTAAATTCTTGAAAATGCTATGATTAAGGGCAGGGAGCAGCTGGTATCTGCTGCCACGTACAGAGGGTGGCCTGCAGAGCTGACACATTATCAGGGCTGGGGTCACACCTGCACAGTGTACAGCTTTTCTGTGGCTGTAACGACACTCCACTGACTAAGTGGCTTCAACAATAGACCTCTATTGCCTTACAGTTCTGCATCTACAAGTCCAAAATTGAGGTAGAAACAAAGTTGGCTCCTTCTGAGAACTATGACTAAGAATTTGGCTCACACATTGATCCCAGACTCTGGTGGTTTGTTGGTAACCTATGATGCTTTTATAGAAGTATTTCCCAGTGTCTGCCTTCATCTTTACACAGGGTCATACCTGTTTGTCTTTGTCCAAATCCTCCCTTTTACAAGGTACAAGACAGATTGTATTAGACCTCCCCACTCTGCTTCATTCAGAATGACTTAGCCTGTAAGAACTTAATCGTGTTTCCAAACATGCTTGGGTTCTGGGAGTTTGACTTTCACATATGAATATTTGAGCGACAAAGTTCAGCTCATCACAGGACACTAGTTAAGCAGGAAGGATTCAGGACTTCTGGTATTCTCCTGTTTAAGGCAGAGGATGTTTAACCACCTCTAAGCCACAGGATGCTACAGGCATGCCATTCCTTTGATTCTGTTCTCCATGGTGGCCCCTTACTGTCAAAGCTGTAGCAGGTGTGATTTTTCAGAGATTCCCTTTAGCTATTCCAGAAATATCTCTCTTCATTGTCAGGAGCCACCCTGTTGATTCAGTGTGTTCTTTGGATGTATCTGAAGGACTGGGTCAACAATCAATTAGATCCCTTTGTTCCCTTTTCTTTAAGAAAAAGAAAATGAAGGAGTCTGGAGAGATGGTTCCGTGGTGAAGAGCACTGGCTGCTCTTGCAGAGGACCCAGGTTTGAATCCCAGTACCATGTGGCAGCTAACAACCATCCATAACTCCAGTTCTAGGGACCTGACGCCCTCTTCTGACCTTTGCAGGCACTGCATGACATGGATGCATGTACACACATGCAGGCAATACACTCATACAAATAAAATAAAAATTTTAAAAATATTAAAAAAGAAAATGAAATGATAAACAAATTATAAGTAATCCATTCCTAGAATTGGGTGCCATTTAGCAAGCAGTTTGGTGCCATGTTTGGTGACAGGCAGGCCCTATGCTAGGTGCCAATGAGAAGACTAAGACAGACATGCTGTCTGTCATCATAACTATGGACTAGATTGATGAAAATATAGTGTTCCAGAAAAACCCAGTTCCAGTATTAAGAACTGGCTCCAAGGCACTGTGAGATGGAGGGGGACCTATTTTTTAAAAAATATTTTATTATTTTTATTTTATGTGTATGCGTGCATTATTTGTATGTAGGTAAGTGCACCCGTGTTGTGCAATGCCTGCAGAGGACAGAAGAGGCTGTCAGATCCCCTGGGACTGGAGTTACAGACAGTTGTTAGCTGCCATGTGGTTGCTGGGATTTGAACTCGGGTTTTCTGCAAGAACAACCAGTGTTCTTAACTGCTGAGCCAACTCTCCAGCCCTGGAGGGGGACCTATTTAGGATGACACAGAATGCAACTTGTTGGGGGTCTACTGACAGAATGTAGTCCTGGTGGCAGCAAGACTAAGAAGATCCTTAATCAGGTTTCAATGTAAATAAGACACCAGAGCTGCCACTGGATCAGAAAGTATGACCCTGAGCATCACCTGGATCTCTTTGGCTCAAAGGATTTTTGTCTGCTTTCCTGGATTTCTGCTCTACTCAAGTCTCTCCCACAGATGTTCTCTATCTTTTTGTGGAGGGAAGAAAAGAGAAAGAAGGGGCAAGAGGCTCCCACTCTAGCTGCTGTGCCCTCTTTTCTTGGGTCTTAGGAGAACACTGCCTATATTAGAATATGTGGGGCACAACTTCCAGCACAGATCCTTCTGATACACCCTTGTAAGCTTAAGTTAAAATTGAGGAGCATCTCATGCTAATGGGCCTGTTCCTTATTTTTATAAACATTCCATAAGCCAACACATTGCCACTAGTGATTTTTTTTTCTTTATGATGTGACATAATTCACCCTGGGTCTCAGACTAAGGGTTGCTGGAAAGAAAGTTATAATATGCATACATCCTTACTCCCCCCAATACCAGATCTGCACTGATCCTGGCTCTTCTTCATTGGGACACAAATAGTATCACACATGAGACTCTGTGGCTGTTAAAATCCATGCTACCAGTTGGGGTTGGATGGTTCTTTTCCACACAAGCTGAAGCCCAGACTAAGAAATCCTTGACTGTGATTTATTTAACACAACAATACTAATGGATTTAAGTATTCTAAAATACTTAAGTAAAGAAACCTAAGATTAGGAGGGTACCAAGATGGGAAAGATTTTACTTCTCTGCTTGTCATTAATTAACTAAATTTAGCATAGTGGCGTGAATGTGGAAAGTTACTGTATGGCCTGGAGAAGTTACTTAATCTCTCTGTCTCAATTTTTATAGTGATTCACAGAATAGTTATGAGACTCAAACGAGACTGCATAAGACATCTCTACAGTGTTTCTGACCAATGAATGCTCAGCGAGTAGCTGTTATGATTAGGATCACTGAGACTCAGGCAAAAATAAAGATCATAGTCGTCACCTGGTATTATCTGATTAGAGTGTAAGACCTGTCAAGGATGCTGAGTCTTCGATGAAAGCCTTTGCAAAGTGAAAAATATGCAGTTTTTCAGAGAAGCCATTTGCTCTGATTTGATAGGACATACTTGTTTTCCTAATACTTTATTAGTAAAACTGGTGCCAAGTATGTAAGCTTTCAAACGTTCCAATTCATTATTTTAAGTGCCTCTTTATCAAGTGGAAACATCTCTGTTGAAACAACTCTGATTCAGTACTTGTCACCCTGACAGTGGTATTTGTCAGGTCTGTAATAAATTTCTCTCTGTGTTTGCATATATTTGAGATGCTCAACAATTAATTAGAGAGCAAAGACATTCCTGTAGTAAAAATAACAGCAGACAGGAAAGAGGTTTATCACCTGGGTTCCAAGGCACTTTCTGGTAATTTTTGCTCTTCATTTTTAAGTACAAGGAACAACACTGATTCTCAACTTGAACAACACTTCCTAAACTGAGGTCTTAGTTTAAAACTATATATGGCTCAGGGTACCAGATTTCTTTGTAGAAATGCTAAATGTTTGGAAGCCTGACTCAGTAGGCTGTGCTTCCTAAATATGTGGATATCATCCTCCTCACAGCCCTAGAGTAAATCATCATCCAGGAAAGTGGGAGACTGTGGAAGGGCCTTCAGAGCCAGAAGGGTTCAGGAAGACCCTTCCTACTTTCCAGGTGTGGTACTACTCGCCTTCCATCATCAACAGGAAAACTCTAACAATGACAAAAGAGTGTCTGGATTTCAGGATAGCGAAGACATCGGAGTCCCTATTGGTCATGAGTGAAAGGGAATCCCAGAGAACTAGGGTTTGCGGCAGGAATTAAAGACAAGGAAGCAGATTCAGCTCCTGGATCCTGTAGCAAGGTGAAGACAGCTAGGCTGGGAGAATCTCTGAGGTCTTGGAGTATGTGATTTCCTGCAGTGGCCACATCTTTGTCACATGGAGATCTCAAAGGGAGCAGCTGTATAAAGTAACAATGTGGTTAATGATTATGTGTGCTTCTGACCTGATAAGTTTGTGATATAATGGCCACTACCCTTCCCACTTAACAGATGAGAAAATTGAGGCCCAGAGGGGTTTAGTATCCTGTCCAAAACCTCACAGCTGGTACGTGGCAGTCAAGATTTAATACTAGATGATCCAATTCTAGAGACTGGGTATTTAATTATCATATTTTAAATTAATTTTATATAACTTCTGTAAGTTAAAGAGTAAGGGGCTGAAGATTAAACCTTACATTTAACTATCATTATGGATATAAGTCAAGGAGTTTTTTTTTAAGGTAGTGATTAGTAAAAACTAATGTCTTGCATGGCATCATGGCACACACCTTTAGTCCTAGCACTTGGAAGCCAGAGGCAGGTGGATCTCTGTGAGATTGAGACCAGCCTGGTCTACATAATGAGTGCCAGGCCATCTGGGGCTATAGGGAGACCCTATCACAAAAGACAATAATAATAATAATAATAATAATAATAATAATAATAATGTCTTAATTTAAAATTTTTATCCCCTCAAAATAAAATAAAAGTGTTTGGGTATACAGTAGTTTTTAAAAAAGTACTTTCATAAATGAAAAAGTAACTTTAAAAAGTCTGATAAAGAAACAGGAAGTAGTGAGCTAGTTGTAAGCACAAATTGGTAAATAAACACCTTCTGATTTGATCCCAAACCACCAAGAGCCAGGGTCATGAGAAGTGGGAGGAAGCTTCTATGGAACTAAACTAGTACTGAGATGCTCAGACATACATGCTGGTTGGATCTGTGGATCTACTTGTAAGAGCTTATCAAATACATTTGAGCATCCCAGACAAATGAGACTCAATTAGAAAGAATAGACATATATTGAAAGGGTAGAGTACCACATGTTCCACAAAGCCATTGCTGGCTGGTGAACATTTTGTGTCCCCATCTTCAGGCATGTGGATGCACACATGGAGAATCTACACCTACAGCTGCAGAAGCCCTCAAGCAAAATAAAGTTGAATCTGGAATCGATTCAGAAGCACCACAATTAGCATAAAATCTTTGGCTCCTAAATAGCTCCTGCTGAGGCTACATTTACAACTCACAGCTGTTCAAACACCTGTACCACTCATGCATTTTGAAGCAATCCTTTAGAGGCTACATGGTCAACTGTGGTAACCAAGATGGTCCCCAATGAGCCCAGTCTCCTGGCATTCACACCCTGAGCAGCTGCCTTTCATATCTGTATGAACAATAGAATGTGTGGTAGAAATGATAGTGTCACTTTTAGTATTATATTATAAATGTTTTATCTTTGTTGCTGTCACTTCTTATCAGAGTGTTTGCTCTGGGGAGGTCAGTTGCCATATTGTAAGCAGCTCTGGGGAGAGGACCACATGGAAAAACAGTCACCCTCCCACAAATGTAAGTATTGAAGCGGGTCCTCTGGCCCCATCAAGCCTTCATACACTCTAACTCAACTTGCTAATTGATCTGGACCCAAAACTACTGAACGAAGTCATGCCTAGTGTGGGAGACAGACTTGAGCCTAGCGTGAAAGTCTTATTGACAGCCACATAGCAGGCCTGAGGCAACGGCCCAACTGCTGGAGCCACAAGGAACGCCTTGTGACATTTTACTCCCATTGGCAGATCATGAGACTGATGCCTAGAGCTCGCCACTCCCTAATCACCACCTTTGGGTACCTCACCTTTAAACTACTTACTGTGCTGTGATTGGACCACTACCCCTATATAAGCTTGTGCCTTCCTGCAATAAACCAGATCTGGGTCACTGAACCTGGTCTCCTGTGTCTGAATGTGGCTCCGCTGACACAGTCTCCTCACCAGCCCTGGGGTCCAGACCGGACGACTGATCAGGGGAACTAAGAGAGCAGGAGAGTGGCCATAGCCAGAGGAGAGCAGCCACTTGACGACCACAGCCTTGATTCCTATCTCAGAAACTATGTGAAATCATAACATTTGTACCTGTATGCTGTTTTGGTATAATTTGAATACAGCAATGGAGATCCAGTATATTTGCTGGGTTAATACTTGCCAGTATGGACTATTTAGTTTCTACTGCACTATAGATGGGCTTAGACAATAGTTTCACCTGGAATTAAATTAGGCAGAACAGTCCTGTCACCATAGACACAGTTCTAGAACATTGGAGCAGTACCTTTAGACTTTTCATTTTTGCAGACTCAAGTATACAGAATGAAATGACCTATCTATGGTCAATTCCAAAATCCTTACTTGCTTTAGGCACTTTCAAATGAATCAAGGGTTTCTGGGGTGCACAAGCTAACCTTAGGATCACAGGATAAGGAGCAGCATTGAGCAGGAACTGAATGGAGTCTTCCCCCCTTTTGCAACTGCCTATGATGCACGATTCCTGTGTGTGCCTCATCTCTGTTGGATTGTGCAAACTCTAGAGTGTCTAGGATGTAATTTGTTAGTGTATTTCCCCAAGTCAACCTAAAGAAGTCAGACATATGACTTAATATTATTGACTTTTTGATTTCTACTTCCTTTTATGGTCTTTTTAATGTGGTCTTGCTAATAAAAGGATCTTAAGCTAGTCAGTAATTGCAGCAGTAACAAACCAGTAAGAATCAGTCCTAATCCTACTGATGACAGTAGTGAGTCTCCCAAAGGATTAACTCAGGACCTTGGGCTGAAGAAAGACAAGTGCCTGAGATCCACTGGTGATGGGTCCTATGTCGCCCGTTCAGCAAACATCAGCAAGCACTAGAATCTCCTGGAAGTTTTAGGAAAACAATTTGCTGGGCCCTACTCTCAAGTGTTGATTCAACATGTACATAATGAAGTTGGATAACCTAAATTCTAACAAATTCCCTGGTGATGGAGATGTACCTCAGAGGTAGAACACTTGCCTAGCATGTATAAGACCCTGGTTTACAAACAAAAAATAGGGCAAAAATCACTAATTACTGGCAACCTTGTTAGGGTCACAAACCACAAACAGCAGCCAGGCAGTCACATAGAGGGCAGGTGTCACATTTTAGGAAGTAGCAATCTGAAAAGTGCACTCATGATTTAGAATCCATTCAAAACAAAAGCTTTATTTGAAAGATTGTGTAGGACCACTGACATTTGACCCCCTATCGCATGAATTTTGCTACCACAGCACTCTGGCAGTTCCAAATACCCTCTAAACACCCAGAAGATGCCATATCATATCAGAGTTCTATGAGTCAAGTTCAGCTTTTTTCTCCCTCATCACCTTTTCAGAGAAGCTATGGAAAATTAACTACTATGTTATTTTACTTTCAACTGTCCACTGGAAGCAAACTTTAGCCACCTGGGAAATGTGGGTAGAGCATATTCTAGAAGCTGTGCTGGATAGTCCTCACCGTCCCTCTAGATTTATTCTTTACCCTCTCCCTCCTGCGGTGCCCCAGGGCTGACTTCTGAGGACTCTGTGAACCAGGCTCCATTGCCTTCCTGTTTCTGGTTGGGATTAGACAATGCGAAGTCTGGTGGGGGACAGTGTCAGCAGAGAGGGCCCTAGATGCCAGTGTCTGCGTGCTCGGCCATAGCTCCCAGTTGGTGACTGTCTCCTAATGTTTATTATGGTAACTGCTTCCTAGAAGCCACTCCTGGCCCTGGCCGTTTCACATCTCAGAGTGGAGACCGCTACTTCCTTACTTCTTGCTGGTCTTCATTAGCCCTGACCAGCCCTTTGCACCTGCTCCAATTACCACAGAGAGTCAGTCACTCCTTTTGAGTGCACCATGTCTTCCCTTTCTGGACCCTATGTGCGTCACAGCTTTACTGTTAAACAGGTAGAATAGATCTCACTAGCATCAAATTTATGTAGTCTATTTAGCAGCAACTAAACATTGCAGAACAGTGGGCATTGTCCTTTAGTAAAACCAAACACTAAATGTTGCCTTAATTATAGAATTGACATTTTAATCCAACTGCTGTTTGGTACTCAATTCTGGAGCCAGGGTTTAGGCTATTCAAAGTGAAGCCATACCAGCACAATTCTGACTTTAGCTAGAAGGATCCTCCTGTGAGGCTCATAATAGTTTATTCTTATTACCAAAGGATGCTGGGAGTAACAGAAGCCCCGGATAAGTGGCTGGTCCTGAAATCCAGGGAGTACAACCAAGGATGAAGGAGCACACACCTGACACCTCTACCTAATTGTTCAGGTGGCTCTGGTTGTCAGTGACACATCTGAACAGGCATCGAGCCCAGTTCCGTGGCATCCTAGCGGTGGAAAGCCCCACAGGTAAGTACAAATGGAACTTGATGATCTCTGCAAATTGGTCTGGTGGTGAAATCATGCTGTGGGGCCCTCACTAGGAGTGACAATCCAGTACTATGTCTTAGTCTATGACAAGAAAGTACAAAATATCCTGAGCCACCAGCAAAGCCATATAACTGAGAGATTTTGAATTGGCAGCTTGCAGCCATTGCAGAATCCACACACACACACGGTTCATTTGGCTCAAAGAAGATTTTCATTTTTTAAAGTTGGTTATTAACATTCAGCATTTGTGAGATTTTGTAGAAAAATGTGGATAGTCATTTTCAATGAAAACAAAATTCTCCTAGAGGTTTACTATTGTACCCAAGGCAGAACACTGGGCAAACTTGGTTGGGAATATTCATGATGTAAACTAAGGATGAGGGTGACTCAGTGTTGCCATGACCCAGAGAGACATTTACTAGTAGTCATGGGTCTGTTGATGGCCATGCAGTTACTAGAGAGATGCACAGAGAATGCACACTTAGGTCAGCCTGAAAGTCAGCGAGTACATTAACTGTACTCTAAAACTGCCAAGGAATGATTGTGTCCAAGAATATTACCTTCTCACTTACCAGAAAAGATACCATTTAGCTAACAAGTGGTACAGAATGCTAGGAGTACTAATTCTGAACCACGGGTACACAGGGTACAGAATAAGCGGGTGCACTGAGGGAGCTCAGTGACAATGAATGCAGCAGTGATCCAGAGGTGCCACATGAAAACCGGGCTCTCTGGCCTCCAGGCCTGTCCCATTGACCTAACTGTACTAGGTCACGGTGACAGATGAGTCCCTGGGCTTGAGATTAGCATAACCGAGCAATGAGATGTAAAAGGGGACATTGGCTTTGTTGTTTTTCTCAAAAAGGTGGACAGGCACGGGTCATGTGCTCCCTGTGTCATGCTGGGCTGATTTAACAACCTGCTTCTACATGGGGATGGGTTTGAACCATTCTGGTGGTCTTTCATCTCTCTTTCTCCCTTTTGTCATGTAGTTCACACATTTATACACACTACCACCACCTCAAAGCCCGGGGGAAAACCAGAGGTTTATGGAGGAAAAAGACATGAACTTGAGTGGAAAACGTATCATTTCTTAAGTCAAGTCTTACAAATTCTCATAAACCCCAAAGTCCAGTCAACATGCACCACAGCTTTAAATTTTAAATTACAATAACAATAATAACACTGATTGAGTCCTAGGCATATCTTTGTGGGCCAGGTATACATGCATTGCTTTTTAGAAACATATTCATTTAATCCTCCTGACAATTTTTTGAGGTAAGTACAAATTTTGTGGGAATGACTTTTCTGGACAAATGATTTTTACCTAACCTGTAACCAAAGTTAATCTTATGTTTTGAGACCATTAAACACTAGCTCAGCCTACAATATAAACAACCTTACTAGGCCTTGGACTCCTTTAGTATCCTAAACATATAGCCTTAATCCCTCATGATTTGCCCTTGCCCTCAAACCATAATAATAATAATGATAATAAGGATTAATAATAATAATAAAGTGTATGCTGTAAATATCAGGTGCACACAGCAAATATTCATTGAAAACAATGGATTATGCCATTTGCGTTGCAAACAGGTGGGATTAGATTCATAACATCTGTTTGTAGTTGCTCATGCTGGTTCAAAAAGCACAAATTTCCTGATAAGATAAATCTGTTTTTCCTTTCCCATTTCCTGATGGTATAAGGCTTCAACAGAGAGAGCAAGGCCTTTGCTTAAGGGCACAGTTCTGGAAGAAGTATGAAGGAACAAATTCTTAGAACAGTAAAGGTCCTGCTCTTAGTTTAGATGCGTGGTACAAGTCAGGCTGATTCTGTTCAGGTACTGTCATCACGTGGCATTGCACCACAATCATTATCTCAATCTCACAGATAAGGAAACTGAAGCTAAGTTCAAGGATCTTAAATAGGTCCTTCAAGGTCACCCAACAGTAACTGATAGAGTCAATATTTAAAATTGATTTATTTAATTCCAGAACCAGAGTCAGTCAGATAGCTCCCGGGAAAAACAGGAGAATTACTGGTAAAGGCAGCAATGCAGGCAAACCTCAGAGACACGCAGAAAGAAGTCAGGGCACATACTGCATGTTGAGGACCATGAAGGGTCTGATCTTCTACCCTACCTACAAACTAGCCACACAGCCTGCCATTTTTGTGTATGCTGATGGGACTCCTGGGTCTCAGACAAATGACTATCATGCATAGCTAGAATGGGTCGCCAGAGGTGGCATCTCCTTGAGCTGCTTTTCCAAGCCGAAGTTGAACAGGGTGACAGGAAGAGGCCTGGCCAGTACCTCTTCAGTCAGTGCAGAGTCCTAACTTGCCAACCTGCATCTTCTGTATCTGCTCCTTGCTCCCAAAGAAGACAGCATCTGTGCATTCCAAAGATCCTCACTACACAAATATCCTTGAAAAGAGCCTTATGCACCTCAGATAGCAAGATGTGCAGAAATCTGTGCCATCATGGTAAAATGTGTTCTAATACTGCAGAATCCCCCTAATGTGAAATTCAATAGGTGTTGAATTACTTATGGCAGAAAAAACCTAGACCAGTATTTTCCTATGGTTGTTAGGGAGATAGCCTTGGCAGGGAGCTTTGTGATACAACTTCGATTTATATAGGTATGTGCATTTGTCAAAACCCAGTGAAAGCACACTTAAGATTTTCTTATTTCATTTTTAGTAAATTTGACAACAAAAGAAAACAAATTGAATATATATAAATATTGAACTCTGGTTAATAACAAGACCTAAAGAGGATTATACAGTGCTGGGATGCAGCTCTTCACGGGTAGGTCTCTTGCTAGCAGAGGTGCATGTGTGCGGCCTTGATGCAAACACTTTTCAAGGATGTTTGTAGAGTGAAGAGTTTCAGAATACAATGAAGCTGATTGAGACAGGAAGTATGCTGTCTATAATTTATTTGGAAAAGTACTAATAGTAAGCTGGTGAATGAATAAAGAGATGGGTATATGTGTAGCTACCCACACAGAAAGTACAGCAAACTGTTAAAACTAGATGGTGCATATATAAGTGTCCTACATAAAATTCAATTTGGATACCTATGTGAAAATATTCATAGTTAAAATACTGGAAAAATAATGAAAATCTGTAAGACTTAAAAGAAGAAGACATTGATGAATATTAAGAGATGATCTTTGAAAAATCATAATGGGGAAATTGATCAATATGACTATATAATGATTTTTAAAAATCACTGGTATATAAGCAAAATGTGCACCCTCTCACACAAAATAAAAGGACATAGGTGGAAAATATGTATAATATATCGAATAGTTGACTTGTTAAAACTGAGAGCTCTCATAAATTAAAAAAAAAAAAAAAGATTAAAACCAATAGAATTGGCAGATGTTACCAAGCCTGAAATCCTAGCACTGAGGAGAATAAGACATCAGGATTGCCTGGGCTACAATGTGAGTTCCAGGCCAATGTGGGCTATATAGCAAGAGCCTGTCTTAAACAAACAAACTGAATTGGCAAGGGTTATAAATGAGCAATTAATTAAAAAGGAATACAAAATTAATAAGATAATAAAATGTGCAGCGTCATTAGCAATCCAAGAGATGAAGAGTAAAACATCAGTGCAATGTAGTTGCTAAAAGTATTTGAAATGATCATGACTCCAGGCAGTGGTGATGTGAATAGGAGGCTGACTGGCCAGAACGTAGGAACTGAATTTAGCTCCCCAGCTGACAAGTTGAGTGGGGGAGGGCACTTATTCTCTGTGTCTCAATGTCCTTATCTGTAATACTGGAAAACAGTAGCATTTGTTAAGTCAATGGGCTACAAACCAGGGGTATAGTAGGAGTCCAACTCTACCACAGCCTCTTCCTATAAAAACCTTAGTATATCGATTCAGGTGCACAATGTTAATAGAGCCTCAACTGAACTCAATAACTGTGGGAAGACTGTTCTATGGTGAAAAAAAAATCTCAGGTATTCTTTAGATAAATATAACTTCTTATATAAAGAATACCCGATTTCCCTGTGAAAATATATGAAAACATTTAAAGGCTCTAAATGTAAAACTATATTATTTTCCCCAGAAATAAAACAAAATAGAAGAAAAATCATTAAAAATCATTTTAGCAAAAAAGTTTTTCTATCTTTGTAACAAATAAATACAATGAAATAGAAGACTTCAAGAGTAGGATTTCTAAAGTTTAAATTGGGCAGCATCTCAGACCCAGAGCAGTCCTGGGATGCTTTCTAGGATCTTCCCTGCTTCAAATCTGGCAGCTCTGAGATGGTCACTGCTTGGGGCTGACCACCATTGGGGCTGGGTATAAACCTGGCTAGAGCCAGATGTGGTGGTACATACCTTTAATCCCAGAACTTGGGAAGCAGAGACAAGGTCTCTGTGAGACTGAGGCCAACCTGGTCTACATAGAGAGTTCTGGGGCCAGCTGGGGCTACACGGAGACCCTGTCTCAAAAAGAAAAAAAAAAAAAAAAAAAAAAAAAAAAAAAAAAAAAACCAAAAAACTGGGTAGAGCACCTCAGAAACCCCAAGCTAGGAGTGCAGGTATCTTCTCCCTTCCCTGGACATTTTCAAAGCACTGCTTTCAACCATTGGTTCCTTTTCATCACTTCACTGCTCCTGTTAAACACGTTAATTCAACACTTGACTCAGCCGCCCCCCTCTGCTGTAGACTAGTCTGGTGGTTATAGGGTGTCAAGAGAGGGAAACGTACCTGGAGTCAGGGCAGCAGTGGGAGGAGGAGCTGGGGCAGAAGTCTCCGTCACAGGTGCTGGCTGGCAATGGCAGGTGTCTCTGGCCTCTGCTTTGCGACACTTTGGTGTCATCTGATACTGGTGGAGGTTTATATAGTTTAGGGGGACTGGTGTTCCTGTCACTGTATCTTCCCACTTGAGTTTCTCTCTAACTCCTCCCCTCCGTTTTTCTATGTCCTCTTGGAGGACACTGACCTGGTTTGTTTCTCCACTGTTGTGACAAAACACTCTGACCAGTATCAACTTGGGGAGGAAAGGGATTATTTTATCTTACATTTCCCAGGTCACAGTTCATCAGGGAGCACAAGGTAGGAACTCAGGGCAGGAACCTGGAGGCAGGAGCTGGAGCACAGGCCATGGAGGAATGCTGCTTGCTTGCTTGCTCTCCTGGTCCCTGCTCGGCCTGCTTTCTTATGTAACACAGGCCCACCTGCCCAGGGGTGGCACCACCTACAGCAGGCTGGGCCCTCCTACATCACTCAACAATCAAGAAGATGCCCCACAGACATGGCCACAGGCCAGTCCTATGGAGGGAATTCCCTGATCGAGGCTCCCTCAACCCAGATGTGTCAAGTTGACACAAAAGTTATCCAGCACACACACCCACTTCCAAGGAGGTGGGGCAGTTCCCATCTTCCCTCCTGTGTCCACACTTCTGCTGGCACAGAAGTAGCAGCGGCCTCTTTGGTCACATTCCTCACCCCTAGAATCTCTGAACAAGCTCTTCCTGGCCTTCCTTTGTCCGATACACCAGATGGTCTATGAGTTCAATAAAAACCACAGACCAATCTTCCCTTTTAGAGAGCACCGTGTTTCTAAGGGTGACCGTCCAGGAGTCCCTCACCTCTCTGGGCTCTGAGGAAGAGAAGGTGCTCCATCTCTTCTGGGTAATAGGGTTTCTAAGCAGATTCTGTAACTCTTTAGTTGCCAGGGGATAGTCCTGCCCAATTCTGGGTGGTTCCTGGGATAATGAGCCCTTTTTGTTTTGAGCTCTAAGCCTAAATTATAAATCAGAATCCCATGAAACACCGTTTTATATTAACATGTGACTTGTATATTCTAGAAATTTGGATAAAAGAATATAAACAGATTAGTATATTTTATTTATGTTAGAACCAGCTACTCACTGCTCTGTATGAGAGATGGGTTAGTTACATCTTTACTGAATGTAAGGGTTAGCAGACTCATTAACTCTGAGGAAGACAAAGATTGTATTAGACCCGTGGGCTTCCCAACCTCTGAAGGCAGCAACTGATGAATTTGTGCTATTTTGCTAATTAAAAAATCAAGGTCCTTGAATAGCATTCCCATATTAAACCTCACCCACCTATGGCTCAGGGACCATTGTGGAAGAGGGGGCAGAAAGATTGTAAGAGCCGGGTCTGGTTCATGAACATAGGGAAGCAGAGGCTTTCAGGCCACTGGAAGCTTGCGCACGTGAACTTGTGGCAATGATTGCATCGAGCACAGGACTCACACCAACTCAATCAGACAAGGACCCAGAGTGGAGCAAGGGAATGAGTGGTGGGCCCAGCTCTAGTCCGGGAACTATTGGAGACTGATTACTACTGGGTGAGGGAGAGTAGGCCTTACTTACCATCTCTATAGGATGACTAAACTCCAGTGGATGAATTTGCACCAAAGGATATCTGGGTACAAATGCTTGACTGGATAGGACCTAACACATATGGCGAAATATATAAGGTCTGGTCGGGGGTTGGGGAGTCCTGGAAGGGGGAGAGGTCTAAATTTGATTAAGAACTGTGGTAGGTATGAAATGTACAAAAACTCAAGAAAAAATTTAAAAGTGAAGGTCACATAGGAAATCAAATATAGTCACGTGTGGCCTCAGAGAAAGAGCAAGGCCATCTTTGACTTGACCTGACTGCCACATATCAGATCTCCAAATTTATTCTGGTGACACAGAGGAGAATACAAAAAGAGAGATGAGCATGCCCTTTGACTACAAATGAATAATTATAGTAAGTCTTTGGCAATGAAGTGATTTTTCCCTGAGGTGGTTTGAATGAAAGATGTCCCCATAATCTCAGGTATTTGAATGTTTGGTTCCAAGCTGATGGCGTGTTTGGGGCGATTACAGACCCATTAGGAGGTGTGGCCTTGTTGGAGGAAGCGGCCCACTGGGGGTGGGTTTTGTGGGGTTATAACCTCACCCTACTTCTAGTTCACACTCTACTTTCTGCATGTGGCTTAAGGTGTGTCCGCCAGCTTCCTATTCCAGCCACTTGCTGCGTTGCCTCCTCCAGCCTTGTGGACTCTCCTTTTGGAACCCTAAGCCAAAATAAACGTTCTCCTTTAAGTTGCTTTAGGGCATGGTGTTTTATCACAGCCAGAGAAAAGTAACAAACCTATCTCCCAAGTGAAAATTATCTTTTTTCAATACTAAAGCTTTTTAATTTTTTCCTTAGTTTATTTGGAATAAAAATCTTGGCAGAGCAGAGCAGCGTATTTCTTTATAGTCCTAAACAAAGTTGACCAATCTTATCACACTCCTCTTAATGATTCAAGGTCATCATTACAGATTATATTTAGTGTTCAATGTATTTGGCAAGAGCAGGCCTTTTTGATTTATGCACTAACAGCCTTCAAACTTACCACTTGTAAAGCTATTTGCTTGTTAGAAACGTTTCTTCACAGAAGTTTTCCTTATAAATAATCAGGTGACTCTTTTTACAGCTGTATTTTATTAAATAAAGTTTCTATAATCTGCCAGTTATTGGGTTTAGCAATCAGACAACACCTTCATTTGAAATGCATGAGACCCAAGAGTAATCTAATGAGTGAGTCTGAGCAGACCTCTGAGAAATGTATGTGTGACCCTCAGTGCATGCAACATTGCTGTCCAGGGCTCACTTTGTTTTTGGTATCATGGTTATTGTATTAGCTGCTTCTCTGCTGCTGTGATAAAATATCATGACCAATGAAACTTACAGAAGAAAGAGTTTATTTGGCTTATGGTTCCAGAGGGTAAGAGTCCATCATGGCAGGGAGGCAGAGCTCACATCTTCAAGCAGGCATAGGAAACAGAGAGCACCAGACTAGAAGTGGGAAAGCTATATATTCATGAAGCCTGCCCCCAGTGACATGACATGCCTCCTCCAGCAGGACCACCCCTCTTAAAGGTTCCATGACCTCCCCAGATAGTGCCACAAATTGGGGACAAAATGTTCAAATATTTGGAACCTATGTGGGACACTTAATCAAATCTCCACAGTTATGTTTGAGATTGGCAAGTCTATCAGAATCCTGAGTTCCAAGTAAATAAGGCTTAACTGTAGCTTTTAGGTTGAAACTAGATGAGACATTTATCCTTATACCACTGGGTTATTATTTTAAGAAAAATCTATCAAGAGTTGAAAATTCTTGGGAAATGTCTTAATGTTACTAAGGAGAGGCAGTTACTTACCTGGCCCATATCTTGAAATTAATTCCTAAAGCTATTTATACTAAGGGAGCTGTCCCTAGAGCAACACTTTAAAGGATGCTATTTCCAGCAGGAGCTCAGTCGCTCGGGCAGTATCCTGGGGTTTTCAGTTAAAAAAAAAATCATCAAATTAGTACAGCTGGGCCAATTACCAAAAGCCATTAGAAGACTTTGGTTCCCTTTATAACAGCTCCCTACTCTCATGCACTCCTCCTGTCTTGGAACAGCTGATGTTCAGCATGAGAGTCCCTTTTCTGATTGCTTTTGGCGTGGGCTGCAGGTAGGTGAGCGTGTGGTTAGGAATGCATCCAGATCATAGTTATATGACAACATTGATCTTTCTCCAAAAGTCAAAGGGAGAGTTCTGTTTTGGCAAAACATCTTTTCCTCTGAACTACATCAAGGATATTTGCTCATTTTAGGGTGGGGGGAGTTTTTAATAGTCACAGAAGAGTTGTAAAATTATAAAACATAGCTTCAAGATAATGAAAAAGATCACTAAAGTGATTATCAAACAGATTTTCAGATTTCTTAAAAATTTCCTGTCTGGCTAGAACTGGACATTAACTTTCTTCCTTGATCCCTTTTCTGCAGCTAAAGAGGAGACTGTCCTGCAATGACCGAGCGTTTCCTCTCCAAATTCACATCTAAGTCGTCTCCAATGCTCTCAGACTATGAGAGTATTGAGATAAAGGGTCTTTGAGGGGGTAATTAAGTAAAAATGAGATTGCTAAGGCAGAGCCTAATGGATATAACAGATATCCTAAGAGGAGATTAGGACAGGCACGGAGAGAAGAACATGTAAAGACAACAGGGAGAAGACGTGTCAAGGAGCGAGACCTCAGCCCTGCTGACACCTCGATTTCTGGTCTTCAGAGTTGAGAGAAAATAAATTCCTGTTGTGTGAGTTATCCAGCCTGGATTACTTTGTTTTGGCAATGGTGACTAACTTATACACGCTTTTTTTAAAAAAAAAATCTTTACATTTTATTTATTTATTTAGTGTATGTATGTGCACATATGTGCTCATGTGTGTACAAGGATCAGAAAATAATTTGCGGGAACTGGATCTCTCCTGCCACTAGTTGGGTTCTTGGGATCAAACTCAGGTCGTCAGGCTTGGTGATAAGTACCCTTACCTGTGGAGTCATCTTGTTGGCCTATAATATAAAGTTTTACTGGTTGAAAAACCACATCAAAACCCCAAAGCTATGAGAAAACTCATCATCCGTTATAGCAACACTGCTACAAAGGATAGTACTTGATTATCATTTGAGAGTATCTTTTTACTCTGCAACTGTACCTGTTTAAATATGCTATCTGGGGCTCGGGATGCAGCTCACTTAGTAGAGTGCCTGCCTAGCATGCATGAAGCTCTGGGTTAATCCCTCAGCACCACAAATCCTGGGGATTGTGGTACACACCTGTCATCTCAGCACTCAGGAAGTTCAAGGTCATCCTGGAATATGTAGCAAGTTGGAGCCCAGCCTGAGATGCATGAGACACTGTCTCAAAAACAAAACAAAACAACAAAACCCGAAAAATAAAAAACAAAAAAAAAACCTCAAAATAAAACAAAACTAAAATGGTATGTATAGAATTTAGGCCGCCAATGACTAGTCCCCAATAAATAGCTCTTCTCTGTCCTATTCTAAACAGAAACATCTTCCTTATTCTGAACGCTATCCTCACCTTCTAGTGCCTGATGAGCTCTTTGGAATTTGAGGCTCCACATCCTCTGTGGCTTCCTCAGGATCTGTATGTCAGCAGAGCTAACTCTGCCTTTGCTGTGGAGCCAGCTCCCGTATTGCTTTATTGTTCAGTCAAAGAAGAGACCCTCCTACAAGACGTGTATCTTGGCAGGAGCTGCCTTCCAAAGCCCTGTGGATTATCTCCTTTACTCTTAACTTGGTCAATGAAGCCATTAATGATATAGCCTTTACCTACTTGGAGAAAGAACAAAATTCACCAATATACTAAAAATGTCATTTCTGAAAAACATAAAGGGGAGAACCTTAATATGAGGTGAGAAATTTTCAATACTATATGAAAATCAGAGTAGCTGTGCACTCACGTCAAAATCATGGTGATAGAAGGTGAATTGTTACATTGAAGACTATGAATCACTGATATGCACATGCTCCAAGAACTGGGTGGTCCAGATGGGCATACATTAGTTCTCTGAGAATCTGAATAATTTTAGCTCTGAGTCCATTGAATTGGTGTGGAGTAAGGTACATTCTTTGATATTTCTAAAGTATACCAGGAATGTGAGGATGGGTCACTAATGAGCTTTCGAAAAGAGAGAGCAGAGGGGAGAAGTTGGTGAAAAAGACAGGCAGAGAGCTCATGAGAGGCTGGGAGATGGGTGCAAGAAAAAGGGCAATGGTTTATTTTTTGTCCCTAACAACTATATGTAGACATGTGGGACCCAGCATTGCCTTTGAAAGCAAAATTTGGAATAAATTGGGTTTGATTGCAGCTAAGAGCATCATATTAAGGTCTTGGAAAAACAATTCAAATTGTTGTGTTGTGGAATGGATGATATCTTCAACTATGGCATCCCCGTGAGACAGCTTTATAAATTACAGGGTACAATGGGTTATTTTGATGAGAGCGTGGGCTCTTTATATTGCTTACTCAGACAGGGATAATAACAGAATACAACTGTGTATGTTTATAGTTTCAATTCAAGAAGCCCTTAAGGATGATCAGGATGAAATTAATGGTGATTGCATCTCCAGGGTATGTTTGTTTTATAATGAAGTTGGCGCCACCTCAACTATATTTAGACGTCAAGGTGAGCAAGATTCCACCTAGAAGTAACCAGTAATCCGTTCTCTAACTGCAGCCCAGCATGCCCAGCTGTTCTTCATACTGGCTAAGACTCATTTGTTGATCTTGTTAAGTTCTTCAAGTGACAAATACTTGAAACTCAAGCAGGATTGCAAATTTACAAAAGGCTTTTCATTGTTTACCATGTTAAATTAATCTAATATTGTTCATTCACAGATCTAATTGGCAGTAAGAACCAGACTGAAATGGTGCTGTGGCAGTATGATGCTCAGTGCCAGGGAAAGTAACTGTGCTTAGGAAAGTCGATTGGAGACAATGTCTAGGTTACTATGCATCAAATGTGTTAGTCAACTGCAATATGAATATTTTCATAAAGATACTAAACACAAATCACCAAGGAAATCATAGCTTTTTTCTGTGCTCATCTTTTTCTACCCAAATATCCAATATAATTTCTTAAGAGTCCATTTGCATAGCTAAAGCCTACATAACAAGCAACAATGTCAGACAGGCGATACCTTCTTTTGAGTTGCTGGCCAGGGTGGCCAAAGGGACTCCCAGATAGTAGTAACCCAGCATAGAACTTGGAAAATGAACAGCAGACCCCAATCTTATCTAAAGGAATATTGACAACTGATTACTGCTAGATGAGGAACATCTGACCCTCCTAAAACAAAGACATCTAGATAGGCCGACTATACTCACCAGAAGGGCAAGTAGTGGGAAATGGCTGGGGGTGCCGACAACACAGCAGACAGTAGCAGGGATATCAAAGTATAAG
>NW_008343385.1:4025384-4062419 GCF_000622305.1 Nannospalax galili | reverse complement strand
ACATACAGATTACAGATACATGTGCCAACATCTAAGTGTTAGTAGCAAAAACAATGAGCCTTTCTGTAGAAACAGTATATTTTAAAATGAAATGGAGATTTATTTTAAAAGTTCAAAACTCATTCAATTTTATGTCTTAAAGGGTTTATACTGAGGTCAATATTCTATAACTGTATTAATTCAACAGTGAACCTAAAAATTTTACAGCCACTTTTTAAAGAGATGTATCTTTGCTCTGGAGTGTGTTACTGAATATGTTAAAGCTGTAATGAAAAGCTTCTTCTAATTGTGTAGTTATTAAAAAATTTAAAAAGTATAATTTAAAAAAGGAAGACAGATATACAGAAAGGAAGGAAGGAAGGTAGGAAGGAATGAAGGAAGGAAGGAAGGAAGAAGAAAGAAAGAAAGAAAGAAAGAAAGAAAGAAAGAAAGAAAGAAAGAAAGAAAGAAAGAAAGAAAAAGTAAGACAGAAAGGAAGGGAGGAAGAGAGGGAGGAAAGGGAGGAAATGAAGGGAGGAAGGGAGGAAGAAAGAATGGGAGAAATGGAAGCAGGAAGGAAAAGACAAAATCTCATGCTTAGCTTCTGCCACATTAGCTTTTGGCTAGGTAATAGCAAAACCCAAAATGCCGAAGTAAGTGCACCTTTCACCATTGTGGACTGATATGTAACTTCTTTTTGTACACTGAAGGTCACAGGGAGCTGCAGTTCATAACTAAGGATGGGAATTCAAGGGGAGAGAAAGATTGTTTTTAGATGTTACAGAGTCAGATCTAGAAATAATATTAGGGTACATAGAATGGCCATACTATTTGGGAAAATACTCGAGCATCAATACATTAACGGAAAAGCTGACGCTTACTTTGACTAAACAAATAATATTATTTGTGGAGCCTTGATCATTTATGTGAAATCACTGTGTTAGTTTTCATCACTATAACAAGATTAGTCTGTAAATAATTCACTTTGATTTACCACTTAGCCTTACAGTTCTCTGCTCTGAGCAGTTAAATGATTTCATTTCTTTTGTTTTCTGTATTGTTTTCTTGTACTGCTGGGTGTCCAACCCAGGCCATGTATACTTCCTACAGCAAGTAAGTCCCTGCATCCTCCTGTGGTGGGGATAGATTTTCTTTACTTATATCTGTACACCAATGAGGAGACAGAATCTAACTGAGAAGCCTTTACTTATGTGAAAGGCCAAGTCTCAGCCTGTGGTCACTCTTTTTTGTTTGTTTGTTTTGTTTTGTTTATTTGTTTGTGTGTAGGTCTCCACCTAGAGATGGAACCAGTGTGCTAGGAAGTCATGGATGTGCAGCCAGGTTGGTAGAGATAAATGCTTCCAGAAAGGCTTATTACCTATACATTTATATTACATAATTTTTGGTGCCCACCTATTTAGGAATTTCCAGCATAACAAAAATAAGAAAATCCTATGTTTCATCATCCCAAAAGCTACTTGATGAACTGGTTTTTCAACAATGGGTATGAGAGCCAGCTGTGATCCTTGAAGAGCAGATCTTGCAGAAGAAATGATGAATGCAAGCAATTCTGCAGCTCTTTCTTCTGGTAGACAACTCCGTCTTGGGTGCTTGTATTTCTCTGAAAAGAAGAACTCAATTGACCAGATAAGTTGAGCTTTAAAACTAGATTTTTTTTTTAAGGGCAGTATTTTTTGGCAATACATTGTTTATTCCACAGTGTTTTCCCTCGATCTGTGAAGTCCTATGCCCAGTTAGGAGAGCTCCTTGGAAACTCAGTCAGGATCTGAGCACAGATCAGAAATGTATCCTTTCCCAAGAACTTTAAATTTAGTATACTAGTGATATTTGGGCCCTGAGTCAAACTTCAGAAATAATTTCATATAACTCGACTCCTTCATTTTTAGAAATTGTTTTTTAAAAATTATGTACCATTCATCATAGAAAAGTAAACAAATATATAAAATCAATCATTTGTGACAACGGGGATAGAAGCATATAACTACTTTCAAGGCTGAAAAAGAGAACACTGGGAAGTACGGGAAGCCCTGTGCTGCCAAACTCAAACCACATCTTCCCTCCTTCAAATATAAACACACCCTTGGTTTCCCTCAGAGTTTGGCTACTAAAGTACAAATCTCTAAAGTCTACTGGCTAGCTAACTGTTAATAAACTTGGTATAAATGTGCTAATACAGGGGTTTTTAGTGTCTTTATTCATTCTACATTCTTTATTATATGTTGGTGAGAGTCATATAAACATTTTATGTGGTTCTAGAGTGTTCATTTTCATTTTTGAATACACCATGGTTAATTATTCTATTATTATTGGAAATTTGTTTTTTTTCTACTTTGTGACTGTTAAATATAATAGCTGAGTTTTATAGATTTTCATAACGTATATCAATTATTTTAGAGGGAATTGACATCTGTACACTGTTGAGTTTTTCAACCAATAAGCACAGTGTACCCCTGCGTTTCTTTCTGTATTTCTGTCTTATTTAATTTTTTCAATGTTTCTATTTTCTCTATAGTGGTCTTACACATAACTTGCTATATTTATTCTTAGCTATTTGAGTCCTTTACATTAATATAGATGATATTTAACATTTTCATTCACTTACTGACAATATATAGAATTGAAGTTATCTAACTGCCTACTTATACCATAGTAGCCTTGATTAATTATATTAATTTAAAAATTCTCTGTAGATTCCATTAGATTTTCTAGATACAAAAATGTCATGCAGGAATAATGAGCGACTTTTTCTTCCAAATCCTCCTAGCTTTGCTATAGCTTGGCTTTTAAATGTCCCCCAGAGGTCCATGTGGTAAAGGCTTAGTTCCCAGTTCATAGTGCCCTTGACCTAGTGCAAGCTTTAGGTCACCAGGGTCATTTAGTGGAGGAGGCTGGAGGGTCCCAGTCCCTTCCTTCCTCTCTTTTGCTTTCTGGCCACGAGGTGAGTGTCTTCGTTCCTTCACATGTTCCTAACTTGCCCAAAGCAAAAGAGGCATCTGGCCATGCACTGAACTTCCAAACCTGAGCCAAAATAAACCTTTCTTCTGCTTGATTTGGGGTCCATTTATTATGTTTTCTTTTTTTACTTTCTTAAGGTAGGAACTTAGATTGTTAAGACATTTAAAAGTTTTGGATATAAATATTTTATATACAAACAGTTCTCTAGGATGACTTTTATCACATCTCGTAGACTTTGCTGCTCGGTTCCCTTCTGACTTCCTCTCTACCTGGTGGTCATTTGGCAATGTGCTGCTTGATTTCATTGTTTGGAATTCTTTAGCTGTCTCTGTTTTCAGTTCAATTCATTTATGGAAAAAACATACCTAGAATGACTTCAATTTCAAAAATATGTTAGGATTTGTTTTATGGTAATTATAGAACACTCAGAATTTTTTGCTAATTCTTATTAGCAAAAAATGTCCTTAAAAATCCATTCCCTAAATATAGTTAACAGTTTGATATGCATTTTTCAATCATTTCACTGTACTCCTATAAAAACAACTACACACATATATGTAGAGATATATCCATGTGTGATTAGTTACTTTTTTGCTGCTGTAATAAAACACCATGACCCAAGGAAGTGTTTATTTGAGCTTGTGGTTCCAGAGGAATCAGAGTCCATCATGGTATGGTGGCAGGAGGTAGCCAGAGCAGAAAGAGGAGCGCTCACATCTTCAAGCAGGCATGGGAAGCAGAGTATAACTGGAAATCCAGCAAGGTTTAAGATCTCTCAAAATCCACCCCCAGTGACATGCTTCCTCCAGCATGGCCACACCTCCTAAAGCCTCCCCAAAATGGTGCCACCAACTGGAGACAAACTGTCTAAATACTTGGAACCTCTGGGGGACACTGACATTCAAACCACCACAATGTGCACATACATGGGTACATACAGACACATTTATAAGGTGAAAATCACACTATAAAGACACTTTCTAATCTACTTCCTGTCTGTACTATAGGACAAATTAGAGACTGACATTTTAGCTCTGGAATCACACTGTTTGGTTCCAAATCCAGATACTATCATTTTCTGGCTATGGATATTGGACAAGGTTATTAAATTCTTTGCTCTTCACATGTAACATGGGGATGATTATAATAGCACCTCTCTCATTGAGGACATCATGAGAACTATTTGAATTAATGTAGATTAGCTACTTAGAACGGCACCTGGCATCTTGCTAGCATCCTGAAAGTATCTGCTCTTTTCTATTACTACTTTCCTCAATCATAGTTGCAGAGTGAAAAGGCCCCATGATTTATTTGGCTCCTGTTCTAGTCCATTACATTATTTTCAGTGTTCACTGTGATACACTCACTGTGATAAAGACCCTTATAGGAAGTGCAATTGCTATTCTGAAGGATGGGCATATTTTTTAAAATTCTTAATACTTTCATCTAATTGTCCAGAGGAGGTTTCTGTGTTGGTCTTTTAATTCATTTACCAATCTACTATAATATACTAAAGTATAATGACATGTCACTTAAAAATCACTTCATGAAATCTTTCAAGATATGCTGCTGATAAGCTTCAGGTTGATAACTGAATGAGAACAGTTAATATGCTACATTTCAAAGAGCAAGTTTCCATCTCAGAGCCTCAGAACAGGAACATGTGACATTTATAAATGAGTCCCAGAAGGATTAAAACAGATGTCAAGGAAAACACATGAGAGAATGGACTGCTTCCTCGATCAAGCTTTTAAAAGGATTGATTCGTTTTTATTATTTATACATGTGTGAGAGATGCCTGCACAGGCCAGAAGAGGGCATTGGCTCCCCTGGAGCTGGAGTTACAGATGATGAGTGTGGTACTGGGAACCAAACCTGGTTCATCTGGAAGAGCAGCAAATACTCTTGACCTCTGATCATCTCTCCAGGCCCTTCCATGATCAACATTTGAATGTGTTTGTTAATCTGGAAATCAAGAAACTGACTAACGACAGGGTCCTTTAGGCATTCATAGCTAAAAGCTGCCTCCTGTGGGCACAGATCATATACACCTTTATGAGAGGAAAGTGTTTCATAGCATGTATGTGCCTAGAAATATGTATCTTATTAAGAGGGACACTTTTCCACCATGAATACTTGGTTTTCTGAATTGATGAAAGAATCTTCTTGATTCATAAGAACAAAATAAAAATACAGGATTTGGGGACAATTTTTTTTTCCACAATAAAGCTCTCGAATCCTGTAGGGAGCCTTTCAAGTTTATATCTTTACCTTGCTTCTGTGTTCAACACCATTTTATCACCTAAACGGAAAAATGTTTGAAAAATTCTATGCAGTAAATAAAATATAACCATATCCAAGAATCTCTTAAATGCAAGATTCTCTGATCACCAAGAAATATGTGGCTCATGAAACCAGTGGAGACATTTTTCTGTATATTTAACTAAGCTTCAAAGGAAGGAAACTTGGACTATACATCTTGTAAATCAAGATTTTCCATAAAATAAATATAATCATATCAAAAGAGACATCATTCCATTTTAGCTTAAGAAAACAACAGCATACCACAATGGCCACACCCAGCAACCCCACTCAGCAGGAAGAAGCCAGATTGGGTCATTGCACAAATTCCTTTATGTTAGTTAGAGTTACCTCTTCAAATGGGGGAATGTGACAAAAAATAAACAGGTTAGGCAGAATTGCGGGCAGGGACTGACTCCAAAAGTGAACCAGTTCTAATTCTTGTCTTTGGCACAAAGCAGGAAATACATTTCGTTCTACCCAGGCCAGAGGCCAGGAATACCAGAAGGGAGCTTTGTTCCCTATCTCTCCTTCCAAATGAACACCGCTTCCTGGAGGCTATAGGTAAGGGTGTGCCTGAAACTCCAGCCAGATTCAAATCCCTTCTGGTGAACCTCTCTGAAATTGGATCTCTGAATTTTCATGATAGAAATGACTTATACCTATTCCCCAACTTCACCCATCTCCAAACGATTTTAGGATCTCAACTCTTAGGGGAGGATGGTACAGTAGTCTGGGAGGCCTTCAAGTTTGGGTACAAGGGATCTGCTGAGGCTCATTAAGGAGAAGCTATTTTCTCTTGGTTAAAAGAATGGAATCTACCTCTGGTCCTGGGTGGAGACGTGACATTCTGATATTTTCCAAAGATTTAAACAATATATACTGTTGAGTTAATCCAGCTGGGCCTATCAATCACCTGGCCAGGAGTCTACCCCATAGGAAACCTGACTTACCTGAAGACATGCTACAGAGAGGGGAGAAATAATGAACTCCATAATATGATAATGTACTTATCCTTCCAGAAGCCCCTTTCTTGGTGCAATCACTTACAAAGCTACTGCCTTGTAGCTCTGTTAAGGCCGCTCACTTTTTTGAGTTATGCAGAAAAGCATAACCTGTTTTTACTTCTTTCTGTCTCTTTTTCCAAATCCTAAGCATGCTTTTCCTGACGCTCTGACTCTCTTGATCTTTCTCTGAGCTACCTACCCTCTTCTACCGTGTGGCCGCTTACAAACAGCATGGCTTTCTCGTTCTCTTCATCTTCCTCTTCTAGGCAGCTTCCAAGATACTAAATAAACAAACTGATAGAGAAAAGTCAAAACTACTTTAATGATACATAAACCCAAGGAACTGGAAAACAGAAGGTCATAAAAATCTCAAGATTGAGTTTCCTTGGAGTCCAGAATATGTGGAGAAAAACAATCCTTTTTTATGATAGGGTGTTGCTATGTACTCTAGACTGGCCTAGAACTGTGTTGCCCTGACTGGCTTCAAACTCAGAATTCTCCAGCCTCCAGAATGCTGGGATTACAAGTGTGTGTTCCCACGCTCAGCTCTGTGGAACTTTTGTGTAAAATTTTAAAAGTCTAATTGCATGTTTACTATATTGTCAGCATTCCAGGCATGTGAAAGAGACCAAATGTGTGACCAGAACACAGGGAAGATGACCCTGGCAGAGAACATTGGGTCTGCAGCTCCGAATGCACAGTGGTGTATTTGGAAAATAGGATGCTTAAATTAACAGGTGTCAGACCTGAGCCTGTTCTAGTCAATATACTTTCTTATACTTTAAATAACATGCTGTTACCAGTTGTAGTTGGTTGTATCTGCCTGTATGACAGGTATTCATGTGAAAACTCCAAACAACTTTTTGTCACCTTCAATTTGGCTGAATAAAAGATCTCATCTCACAAGTTGGTAATGATAGTTCATTAAACTGTCTGCTCTGTGCCTCTGTCAGAAGAGTGCATATTAACAGAAATGGTAGAAGACATGTCAACTCCCAATCTAAACAGTTTAGGACTGAGGATTTTTCAAAACTAATTTGTTCTAGGCTACAAAACATAGCACCAGTCAAATGCTTTCCTGTTTCAAAGCGCTTTTCCATGATAATCACTTTTTCCCCATAGTGTTCCATGAGCTGGTTCAATCGAACCCCCATTTTCTGGACGAATGCATTTGAGCAGATGTGAATAAGAGCCCTCTTCTGCCTCCTCTAGCTCTCCACTAGTTACTCTGTTAGGCATTTGACATAGAGAGTAAGGAGCAACTGGAAATTTGGAATCAAACAGATCAATTCATACGCTGGTTTTGCCACCTACCAGCCTTATAACCCCTTCCCTAAATGTCACGTCCCTCATCTGTAAAATGAGGCTAATGATGCTAGCTTCACAGGGATAATTTTTTTTTATTTTTATTTGTTATTTTTATTTTAAGTGCATGTATGTATTGTAGGGTAGTACACCTGGGTCGTGCAATGCCCGCAGAGGTCAGAAGAGGCTGTCGGATCCCCTGGAACTAGAGTTACAGACAGTTGTTAGCTGCCATGTGGGTACTGGGATGCCATGTCGAACCTGGGCCTTCTGCAAGAACAACCAGTGTTCTTCACCACTGAGCCATCTCTCCAGCCCCCTAGGGGATGAATTTTGATAACTGAGCAAGTACAAGAACAGTGGCACACAGTTGGTCTTAGATATGTGTGCCCGTCTTTCTGCCGCTTCTTCTTATAAAAATACAGTAGGTGAGAAATTAAATTAAATCACTGTCCTTTATTACTAAATGTGACAAACACCACTATAGTTTGCAGTGCAAAGTTCTCAGACAGTATATAACCCTCTGACAAGCTGCTCACCAGTGGCCGACAGACAAATGTAATTAATCTCCTTATTTGTGTAGACACATATTCTATAAGGTTTAGCAGGGGTGACAACTACCAACAGGCGAGCAGTGGGAGAGGGGAGCCAGTATGGGCAGGGCTAAGCTGCTTCTCAATAAAGTCAGGAGTTGAATCTATATAAAGTGACTCCCTCCCTAAACACTTCACTTTCTTCATGTTAAACATAGCATATGCAAAATATTTTTTTCATTTTTATTTACATGTATTTACTTTGTGTGTGTGTGTGTGTGTGTGTACTCGCACATGTACCACACTGCTCATGTGGCAATCAGAAGACAACCTGTGGGAGTCATTAGCTCCTTCTACCGTGTGGGTTGCAGGGATTGAACTCAAGTCATCAGGCTTAGCAGGAATTACCTTTATCCACTGAGCTATCTCACTGGCCCATAGGCAAAGTATTTTCATACTTCTTTTTATTTATTTATTTTTTAGCATGAGGCTAAAAAATAAATTCTGGACTATTCATTCTAAAGAGAACCCCTCAAAGAAGCTGAAAAGATTCGTTTCCAAATTGCTTTCATGTTGTTTCAGTATTTGCTATTGTAGTATTTAACCTGTTTGAAAATAGATGTTTTAAGGGGCTCTTTCCTCTTCTCTGGAAAAGGTTGCATGGACATAACAACAAGTCTCACATCCTCCGCCCCAAATATTTTTAGGGGCCTCCGCCACCATTTCAGATCCCCAGTCTAGGTACATTTTAGCTCAATGTATTTGCCCTCACTTTTTCAAAAAGAAAGAACCATTTCCCTATCTAGGGCTTAATATCAGAGAATGCCAAAGCAGTTTAGTAATACAGAGATTTTAAAAATATCCCATTGAACGACCTGGAATAAGCATGTAACTTCTCAGGTCTTTGGTAGCAAGCTTGGCATCATGAACTCCACTGTGCGGTTTCCTGTGTGTCTGTAAACCTCTGGACTAAGTTGGAAATCCCTGGTCCAGACCTGATTCTGATAACATTTATGTGGGGCCTTGACTTCTGCAGCCCAGGCTGCTCTTTGTACCATAGGAGTCAATGGCAGATGGTAATTCTTGCCTTTAGACATTCTGATAAAGGCCAGACTGCCCAGAGCTGCCCCTGCCCTTTCAAGGACTCCGTGGTTTCTGTTCTCATATGTCCTGACAATTTATGAGATGATATACCTCTGACAAAAAGAGAGGCTTTCCAAAGGACTCGCTCCTGTTGCTCTGGTTGCAGAAGAAAAGGAAGAATAGATTAAGGGGAAAAAAGCAACGAGGAGGTGAACTGTAATGAGTGCATCAGTAGCTGAGAAACTCTCCCTACATGGAAACTTGACTTTGTGCAAAAAGGGAGCTCACTTCTGTGCATTTACACAGGGAGCTACCAGAACACCTCATTTGTTTGTGATGTGATATGTATGAGAGTGCACTTGTCACTCGCCACCCAGCAGAAGCTTACTCTACATACAGATGGTCCATCAAGACTTCCTGGGCAGAGTGGAGTGTGAACGCCCTTAGCCAGGGCCTTCTTCCCAATTAGAGCTGGACAGCAGTCGCCTCTGTGCTGGCAATGGATTGTCTCCAGGAATAATTCAATGCACAAATAGGGACAGAGAATAATGTGTGGTTTTGCACTGGTCACTCATTAGGCAATGTTATACTCAGTTTGTGAAATTGTTCTGAGAATGAAGTGACTTAATACAAGCAAAGGACATTAAGAAAGGCCTGGTACAAACATAGCACCAATAAATATTAACTATTAGTGTCAACAACTACTTTACAAAAAACAAACCAAAGAAAACTAAACAAAAAACAGGCATGCAAACATTCAGATAAAATTATTGGAGTTCCCCTCTCAGTAGGTAGAGGCTACATATGGAATCAAAATGGTTTTCCACTAATTTTATGTCAGGAGATTAAGTTATATCTAGCCCTTAGTCTAGAACAATAGGAAAACTGATTCTATATAACATATGCAGTTATTATTATAAAATTCTGCATTACTTATATGTGAATTGGGATGATCTTCCATTTAAAAACGCTCCATCCAGACCCATTCTCTGCTCTACTAGGCCAGGAGCTGACCTACACAGTCTTCCTATCCTTGCCTTCTGTCTGGATATGGACAAGGGAAGTACCAACAGGAGTCGGAAGCCCCATGTTCCAGAACCATCTTTCCTGCTGAGAGACCCCCTCCACATGCCTGTGACTACCACTCTCTCAGGGCTAGACTATGACATCCTTTTGCCTCTTAAACCAAGGACCTCTAATGGTTTTCATTTTAATCAGGCTCTGGGTTCTTCACCAGCCCTTGCTGGCTCACGTGTCTAATGCTTCATTCAATCCTGTGTTTTCCCCAAACAAAACCACCTTTAACTTTTCTTTAAAATAACAGAGGAAAAAGATACAATTACCAACAGAGCAACAATTTAACCCCAGGAATTTTTACCTGTCCTCCCAAGCCCAATCTTACTTTCTATGCTGGAAATCTTTGTGATAGCATCATTTATTCATTTAATATATATTTGTGAAGTTTGTCATGTGACAGGTCCCATTCTAATCACACACACACACACACACACACACACAAACCCCACAGCAGTAAATTAGACAGAAATGGTCCCCTTCTTCCAGGATCTTGTGGTGTGATGCTAAAGACCCTAGAGATAAAGTTCACGAATATGATGAGTGTCCTGAAGAACAAATTCAGATGGTAGTTGAGAGACCTAACTTACCCTGAATGGTTGAGAAAACTTAGAGGAAGTCGAGTTTACGCTGAAGTCCAAATGACCCATACTGAAAAATTAATAGAGGGGGTGGAGGGGGCTAGAGAGAGGCCAGCATGCTCAAAGAGCAGGAGATGATTCAGCAGATGGTGCAGGCAAAACCGGCTCTCCGTGTGTGGAAGCATGAAATTAGACCCATACCTATCACCTTCACAAAAGTCAACTCCAAATACATCAAAGAAAGACCTTAGTGTGGGGTGGAGAGATGGCTTAGCGGTTAAGAGCACTGTCTGTTCTTGCAGGGGACCCAGGTTAGGTTCCCAGCATGCATATGGTGGCTAACAACCATCCATAACTCCAGTTTTAGGGAATCCAATACCCTCTTCTGACCTCTGTGGGCATTGCATGACACAGGTGCACTTACATACTGGCAATATACTCACACACATTTAAAAAAAAAAAAAAGACCTCAATGTGAAACTGAAACACTGAAACTGTTAGAGGAAAATGTAGGCAGGACCTTATACGATGTAGAGAAGGACTTTCTAAATCAGACTTCAATGGCTCAGGAATTAAGGTCAGCAATTGACAAACGGGACTTCATTAAACTAAAAAGCTTTGGTACAGCAAAGGAAACAATCAACTGAGTGAAGAAGAAGCCCACAGGCTTCTTCACCAGTTACACATCTGACAGAGGATTAATATCTAGAATGTCAAAAACCTCACAAAACAAAGAATCAAGAAAACAAATGAACCAATTAAAAATTGGCTCTGAATCTAAACAGAGAGCTCTCAGAAGAAAAGAAAAATGACTAAGAAACGTCTTAAAACACGTTCAACAGTCTTAATAATTAGGAAATGCAAAACTATTTTGAGATTTCATCCTACCCCAGTCAGAATGGCTAAGATCAAGAAAATAAATGACACCAAATGCTGGCCTGGATTTGGGGAAAGGGAACCCTCATTCATTGCTAGTGGGATTGCAAACTGGTACAACCACTGTGGAAATCAGTGTTAAAACTTTAAAAAACTAAAAGCCACTCCTTGGCATATACCCAAAGGTCTCACCTTACTGTAGAGATACTTCTCAGCCATGCTTGTTTCTGTTCTTTTCACAGTAGCTAGGAAATGAAAACAACCTAAATGTCCCTCAACTGGTGAGTGGGCAATGAAAATGTGGTACATTTACACAATGGAGTTCTACTCAGTGGTAAAGAAAATCATGAAATTATAGGTAAAAGGATGAAAGCAGAAGTTGTTATTCTAAGTGGAGTAACACAGACTCAGGAAAAACAAGCAACATATGTTCTAATTTGTGGATCTTAGCTCTAAATCCTTCATGGAGCTAAAGGAGAAGAAGGAGCTTGAGAGAGGGGGATAGTAGGAGACAACTATTATAAAAGGGGAAGTGACCAAAAGGGGGTACTTTAACAGGTGAAGGAAGAGGGAGGGTTATACGGGGGGTGAGAAAGGAGAGATAAATAACACTTAGATGGTGCCTAAACAGTGCCGGGCAGGAGAAACCTCTTTTTGAGTTGTTGGTCAGGATAGTCCAAGAGACTCCTAAAATAACACAAGCTATTGCCACAGCCCTTGACTTCCTCTAAGAACTTGAAGGTAAGATCCTATTGCTGAAGGCAGGACATGCTTCTGACTCATAACTTGGAGCAATTGAGCTGGAGCTGACCCAGAAGCCTCCTTCTTAAAGACTAGTTCTCATAGTACCAAGGGATACTATGCAAGCTTTCAAGGGAGAAAACCAATCAATGGTCCTACCAAGTTGTAAAGCCTAATAAATACAACAATGATTCACCTAACAAACTATCTGTATTTATGCAGGAGTGACATCTTTATCTTGGGGGTAATCAACAGCTGTCTAATTAGACTTAAGGATTGCTCAGTGGGAGGAAACTCATGTGTGGTGTTGTAAATATAACCAAATTCACATGGCTGGAGAGGTCATAGATCCTAGAGAAAAATTTACTTTTGTCACATTCCTAGACCAATGTACTTTCTTACTGTATTCTAAATATGTATCTTTATATTTACAGACGAGTGTACCTCTCACCATTCATCAAAAACCTTTTTTGCAACAGATGAAGACCATTACAGAGTTCTGCAGCAGAGAATGAGTGTCTGTGAGATGCCCAGCCTTAAAGGACACATCTACAACACAACCTTTACACTTAAAACTCAGGGAACACAACGGAACGGGGGATATAGAGTATTAATGCATCTCTCAACTCTCACCAGGGAAGCTTCCTCATACAACAGATGGTGATTAACTCAGAAAGTCACAACTGGCCAAAGTGCAGAGAATAAGAGACTGCAGAGTGCTCATTCCTGGGTAGGAGCACCTATATCAAATCTCTGCCACCCAGGGCTCAGGGACCACTGTGGAAGAGGGGGCATACAGACTGTAACAGGTAGGGGTGGTAGATGACCACAAGGAAACAGAGTTTTCCAGGCAGCCAGGAACTTGCTCCTATGAATTTACAACAATGATGTGGTGGTTTGAATGAGAATGTCCCCCATAGGATCCAAGTATTTTGGACATTTTGTCTCCAGTTGGTGGAGCTGTTTTAGGAGGTCTTAGAGGGTGTGGCCATGCTAGAGGAAGCACATCACTGGGGGCAGGCTTAGAGAGTACTTAAACCTTGCCAGATCTGGAGTTGCTCTCTGTTTGTGTATGCTTGAAGATGTAAGAGCTTAGCTTCTGCTCCTACTCCAGCCACCTCTGCCACCATGCCTCCTGACCATGAAGGACTCTTGCCCCTTTGGAACTGTAAGCTAAATAAACTCTTCCTTTTATAAGTTCCCTTGGTCATAGGGTTTCTATCACAGCAAAAGAAAAATAGCTAATACAAATGGTGACAGTGTGCACAAGACCCATGCAAGCTTAAGCCAGAAAAAAAACAGAAGTGGGGAAATAGGTAAGAAGCCCCAACATTAGCTGATAAACTATTGGCAACTGATGACTACTAGGAGAAGGAGAGTTTGTTTTCTTTCAGGGAATGATGCTAGATAGATTGACCAGACTCCTGTGGATGAACTCACACTGAGGAACATTTGGGAACACAAACTTGGCTCTTGATAGGCCTTAACATATATGACAGAAAGCATGAAATCCAGTGGGGGGGGGGCTAGGAAGGGGTCTAAATATGATCAGGATGTATTGTAAAAAATTTGTAAAAATTCAATAAAAATTTTAACATGATTTTTTTAAAGATCAAGAGATGAAAAGGAAGATCATATACTCAAGAGGCTGAAACAGCCAGTGTGTCTGTGGCAGAAAGAACACAAGATGAGGAGCCTGGAGAAGTGGGTCTGATAATGCAGATTCTGTGATCAAGTGAAGAATGTGATCTTTATCTTAGCTATGGAAGGGCTGTGAGAATGTGAGAGGCACTGCCAGGCTTTGAAAAGCAGCAGTGGAGGGATGGATCAATGAACCATAGACATGGGAAGATTGGTTTGCAGCCAGACTCATTCAGTCAAGGCAAAAGATGATGTTGTTTGAACCAAGAGAGTGGTAGTGATAGGGAGGAGGAGCTCAATGCAGAAGTATTAAGAAAAGGGGCCAATAGGGATGTCCAGCCTCTCTCTCTGAGTCCTGTGACTTCTTGAAGATGTGGTTGCTCTACTTTCTGTTCCAGCCACTTCTTTCTACCATGCCTCCCCTGCCAGTATGGATTCTTACCCCTGGAACCATTTCAGAGAGCCACTGAGGCCAGACAGCATGCAGCAGGGGTATCTCTGCATAAAAAGGCCCCAAGAGGCCACTGTGTGAAGATGTGAAGGTGAAGACTTGTTGGCAGTGTAGACCCCAAGAAGATGTTGGAGATGCTAGAACTGAAAGACACCGAAGTAAAGTCCAAGAGGTTGAACATGGAGCTACTGGATTTGGTGTTTATCCTACTGGGTTTTGATCTTGTTTTGGTCTGGTATTTCCTCATTGTGCCCCCATTCCTCCCTTTTGGAATGGGAATGTGCATTTGGTTCCATTGTATGGTGGAAGCATGTAATTTGTTTTTTGAACTTTTACAGAGGCTTGCAGTTAAGAGATTACCTTGAGTCTCAGAAGAGACTTTGAACTCTGGACTTTTGAATAGTATTGAAACTGGTAAAGACCATGGGAACTTTGGAAAGTGAACTGAATGTGTTTTGCATTTTATATGGTCATGAGCTTATGGGGACCAGGGAGTGGAATGTGGTAGTTTGAATGAGAATGTCCCCAAGAGGCTCCAAGTATTTGAATACTTGGTGCCCAGTTTGTGGTGGTATTTGGGGAGGGTCATGGAACCTTTAGGAAGTGTGCCTATGCTGGAGGAAACACATCTTAAGCCTTGCTGGATTTCCAGACGCTATCTGCTTCCTATGCTTGTTTGAGGATATGGTGTGTTTGCTTGACTTTCTGCTCTGCCATCTCCTGTTGCCATTATGGACTCTAATCCTCTGGAACTGTAAGTTCAAATAAACGCTTCCTCTTATTAAAAAAAGAAAAGAAAAAGAACTAATAAAAAGTGGGAGTTGGGAGGATGGGAGAATGAAGGAGAAGGTGACATTTTGACAATGCCCAATTACATGCTTGATAGATGGATGGCTGAGGTTGCCACTTCCTGAGAAAGGAGCATGGCATAAAGACAGGGGTGGGGTAGGGAACACTGTCCACTGGGTTAATGAAGAAAAATTGCTTAAGAACTTCTGGGTCACACAGCAGGTTCAATCATATGCAATCACCACTGTTAGACTGTTGGTGTACAGTACTGATGTACAAAGCCTCTCTTCTAGGATTAAGTTAATATTTCAAGAACCACCATCTGATTTTGGTTCCCTACAAGACTTTCCTGTAGTTTTCACCAAGACCCCAGGAAGAGTACACAAGGTCATACATAACCATGTATGAACCGCTTCAACCAAGCAGTTCAATCAAAATGGAAAGGCACAGACACATCAAACCCACCTGAAGAAAACTGAACTATATGTGTGCTAATATCCAATCAATCCAATGTACCCCAGAGCTATTTTAGGACTATTGGAAAACGTTTATTCAATTAACTTACAGCCTGCAGTGAAGTTAGAGCTTAAAGCCTGTTTCACAGTTATTTACCACAATACTGGGAAAAGCAAGAAAAAGACACACTGTGCTTGTTTCTAATTTTAACTAAAAGCACAGGTTCTTCAGTCTGGAAATCACTTAGGGAAACAGGTACACAGAGTGACATACGGAGGTGCTGTCCTAGACCTCGGTGGCCTTCAGGTGTCTCTATACACCCTGAAAGAGAACAGCTCTTTTTTTACATGTGCACTGCAAGAAGCCCCACAAGGGACATTGAAGTCTAATCACCAGGGCTTGGATCCAGCACTGTATTTTCTAGGAGGAAAATGCCACTTCTCCAGGCTGTGTCCTCTGCTATAGACTCGTCAGGTCCAGTGCTTCTTTATCTTGAAGCTAAATCACAGCCATAACATCAGTTGTCTATACCACATGAGTGACATCAATTGTGTATACCACAAGAGACTGTTCTCGCCATGCTCAGCCTTATCCTGAGGGTCACTTTGAATTAGGATTCACTTCGCTTTGCTTCTGTCTGGTCCTTGTGCAATATCATGATTAATTAATGGAAATATGCTGCCAGTAAAACTGTAGTTATAAGACTCAAACTTGGTATGTTAGCTACTAGTTCAAGTTAATATTAGCCCAAGAGTTGTTCAAAGTATTGTTATAAACAAGTTGACTCCCCCTCCTCTCTCTCTCACTTGCTCATATGTGCTCACTTGCCCACACTCTTTCTAACAGTGCCTCATATAGCCCAGGCTGGCCTTGACCTTGCTATGTAGCCAAGGTTGACTTTAAACTTCTGATCCTCCTGCCTCCACCACCCTCCCAAGTGCTAAATTGTAGGCATGTACCACCATGTCCAGTTTCTTTTGTGCTAGGCAAGCACTCTACCAACTGAGCCAAATCTCTAGCCCAACAAGTTGATTTCACATACACAGAATTTTCCACATGAAGACACATGAACAGATTGGTTTCACTGCGGATGTTTTCTTCATTTCCTCCAACCCCAGGGGAAATTTATACCTCACATTTAATTACCTTCTGTGCTTACTTTTATTTCTGAAGTGCTTTAACAAATAGATGTTTTTTTTAAGTAGCAAAGGAATATTTTGAAGTTATATGACATTTGTTTGTCTCTCTCAAGAAAACCCACATTTATAGTTCAAAATGATAAAAGAACTTCTAAATGACTGCCCAAAATAAAAGAAGTTATTTATATTGTATTTAATAGAAAATTTAGACAGTTCTCTATGACTGGTTAGTTGTATTTGACTAGAACAATAATTCCCCACCCATAGTGAGTTTTAATAACTATTGTATTTGATTTGATTTTATATTTTCCACCACCTCTACCTTCTTTGGAGGGCATATACAACCCTCATATAAGATATCTGATAAATAATCCTGGTTGTCAGTTTAACTGGATTGAGAAGTGCCTAGGAGATCAGTAAAGCATAGCTTGGGGGGGGGTCTGTGAAGGTATTTCCAGAGAGGGTTAACCTAAGAAGGAAAACCCACCCTGAATGAGGGTGGCACCATCCTGTATAGCTTAGGGCCTGGGTGGGATAAAAGGAGAAGAGAAAAACTCACAATGCAGGCATTCTCTCTGTGTGTTTCCTGGCTGGCATGATGTGAGATACTCTGCTCCACATGCCATTCCCACATGGTAGACTGGAACCTTTGAAATTGTGATCCCAAATAAATCTTTCCCCCCTTAAGTTGTTCTGCTCAGACATTTGGTCAGAATAAGGAAAGCTGGTTGGCACATCAGCTAAGCAAAATCCCTATCCCAAATCATGAGTTCCTTCTTTTTTTATCCAGATCAGTCTTATCCCCTAATTCAATCAAGCCACCAAATTCTTGTCATTTTCCCTCTTAAATAGCTTCCTAATTTTCCCATTCTGCTCTGTTCTACAGATGTACCTTAGTTAAGTTTCACCTGCCACCTCATACCTGCCAGGTTCCCAGCTCATGCCCCTGCTTTGAACTTTTTCCCCATTCAAGCATTCCTGCCTAACACAGGAAGCATGACCTTCCCAAACACTGTTCTTACTTCCTTCCCCTTAAAACCCATCCTTGGCTCCTTCTTTCCTGCAGCATAAGCTTCATGTCCTAAGTATGATGTGTAAGACCCTCCATCTCATGGCTCTTTCCTCTCTCTCCAGCGTAATTATTTCTGTCTCCATCCCACAACACTGCTGAGTGTAAGAACAGGGGCCTGCCCCTTTAGGCCAGAGCTCATCACCTGAATCAGGTCGCTCCTTCTTGCAGCTCTTTCTGAGATGGAAAAGCCATCTGTACTGTGATTTGACAGCTCTCAATTTATGGTACCTGGCTCCTCCATGTTCCCTGTCTCCTATACTATGCTGAACTAAATCATGTGATGTGAAACTTCTGCCACCCCTAAAAGGTTATGAAAAATCAGACCTTTCTTTTGCTCTGGGGATTGGTCCAAGACTCTTCAGGGAGACTGCCTGGGGATTTGGTCTAGGGATGAAGGTGGGTCTCTGAAGAGGTTCCTCTGGCCTCTCCCTGCCACCCCTTTCATCCCTGTTTCTCTCTCTCTCTCTCTCTCTCTCTCTCTCTCTCTCTCTCTCTCTCATTCTTATTTCTTATTTATTTATTTAGAGAATGGGTCTTACTGTGTAGTCTGGCCTGGAACTCACAGAGATCCGCCTCTCTTTGCCTCCCAAGGGCTGGGATTACCTTCCTCATTTTCATGCTTAATGAAGTTCCTCTTTAAGGCTCTAAGGCCCCACCATGTTTGTATCCATACACTGTATTGTTGCTGTCTAATACTCTCCCTTCTACCTTGAGGCTCCATAATGGCCTTGAGGCCCTCTCATTCCAATAAACTTTATTAAAGGGAATTGTGTTGGCTTCCTTTGCCAACTGACTGCTGCTTTATCATCTTCTCTAACATTAAGCACCATCCACAGCCAATTGCTTATGGGTTCCTCAGTATACCCTATACTGGTGCACACCTTTACACCATCACACATATTATTTAAGCTTTGGAAGTCTGCGAATTGGGTCCTTTTACAAAACAAAACTATTTTCACAGCCTTTGTTTAATTTAATTAACAAGGATAAAAATTGCCCTGAAGTGTTTGTTGTTCTTGCTCTTTATACATAAGACCACCAAGAAAGAACAGAGGATCCTGCCCTGCTGTGAGTGCATTACACATTCAGCACACATCTACCAGAAGCTTTTGCGGGAGGCCCTCAGGCCTCCAGATAAATAATTCACAGTTCTTCCTGCACAGAAGTTCCCAACTCAGGGAGCTTTGACACCTAAGCAGGTAGTTTTAAGACCATGTTGGAAATGAGTGATAGAGACATACTTGGCACTGGAGCAAGCTGCTCAGAGGCACATCTAACCCTCAGGGAGCTAAACAGGACAGACATCCATTTTGAAGATTTAAGGGACCTAGAATAAGTGTGCTAGACATGAATTTTCAGTGAAAGGTGAAGAATGGGAAGATGAGCCATTTCAATTCTCTGAATCGAGGCTTACAACTCTTTTTGGAAGAAAGGAGTCAAGGATAGAGTGGAAGGAAATCTTCTAAGAGTAGTAAAAGTGCAGAATAATTTTCAAGAGGACTAGGAAAGGCAGGTGATTAAAGATAAGAAAATTACTGAAGGTGGCCCTTTGAGGGCACTGTAGACAAGCCAGTCCAAAGGGTTATAGAAGAGAAAAAGGCAACAGGCAGCACCAATCCTGGTTGGGGCTTTGGAGACCCATAGACAAGAAGGGTACAAGAGAATTAAGGAGGCTGGGGAGAAATTGGTTCAGTTGGAGGACCACACATTGGACAGGAAGACTGCTTTGTAACACATGATAAGACAAGTGATCACATGCTTCTGTTTGCTTAGCGTCATTCTCGTGTAGCTATTAGAGCATCTACTTTCACCTGTGAAAGAATTCTCTGGAAGCTGAAGAGATGGCTCAGTGGTTAAGAGCACTGGCTGTTCTTGCAGAGAATCTGGGTTCAGTTCCCAGCACCCACATGACAGCTAACAACTGTCCATTAACTCCAATTCCAGGGGATCTGACACCCTCTTCTGGCCTCCATGGGCACTGCACACACACACAGTGTACTTACATGCAGCAAAACACTCATGCACATAGAATAAAATTTTCTTTAGAAAAGAAAAAATTAAAAAAGCATTCTCTGTTGAACAATATATTGAATGGTCCCTCTAATGGTGGTCTAGGAAAATAATAGGGGAGTAGGTATCTATGAGGTCAGAAGGATCATGTGATGTGGCCAAAGAATGGGATGAAGGAGTTAAGAATGAAATGGTTCTAGACAATGACAAGTAAAGGATGTAGTCCCTGGAGTGGGGGCTAAGACAGGGAGATGGAGTCTTTGAAGTTATGGTATCCCAGGAAATAGAGAAATAATTGCTTGGGTGGCAATTCAAATTGCTATTCACATGAATGCCTAGCACTTAGTCAATGAATGTTTGACACTATGGCAGGAGTGAGCCACAGTGACATATTATAGGGAGGTTAGAGAGAGACAGAAGTAAAAAGGGGCAAAATAAAGATGTATTTTATTTTTATTTTTTAAATTTTATTTCTATTTTATGTGTATGAGTGTTTTGCCTGCATGCATGTAAGTACACCTGTGTTTGTGCAATGCCCATGGAGGCCAGAAGAGAGTATCATATCCCCTAGAACTGGCGTTATGGATGGTTGTTAGCTGCCATGTAGGTGCTGGGATTCAAACTCGGGTCCTCTGCTAAAGCAGCCAGTGCTTTTAACTGCTGAGCCATCTCTCCAGCCCTGAATTTTTAAAAGAGGAGACAGCAATCAGAGACAAGTAGTTAGGGTATGGGAGAATAAGAGCACTCCAGTGTGATCTGGAGAGGAAGAAATGGAAGAGAAGAATGGTGAGTCCACTGTGTGAAGGTTTCCACAATACTTTCTGAGAGCATCACTCTCTGAGAGCATCATGGGTCCAATTAGGGGAGAGAGCACAGCCTCAGTCTCAATATAAGGCAATCTATCATGACTATGGTATGCCAGAAATCCAGAGGAATACATTTGTGTCTTGGCACAATGTCAAAATTTTACTGAATAGCAATAAATTCACAAGGTTTAATGGTTCTAATGACAACAATTTGTCATATAATCCTGCCTGCCTACCTTAATAATTTGTTTGAGACAAACTCAGACTCTTTTATTCCAATCTTAATTACTAATATTAATTCTCACATTACACAGTAAATATATTTATATGTCTATATATGTATACATGATTTATAGAATTAATACAAGTTAAAGAGGTTGCAGCAGAGTTCAAAAGGTTTCAGATGTGTGCTGACAAAGAGTCAGTAGTGATAAGATGTTGGGAGGGAGTTGTTGCTGGAGCTGCTGGAGTCAGAGTTTGAGTGAAGTGGCATCATTCAACTGTGAGGTGAAAGGATGAACCAGGGTTCTAGAGCAGGAAATAGTGGGTTCAGGTCCAGATCTGAGTGGGTAGGCAGTCAAGAGGTTGTGTCAACAGTGGGGGACAGAGTCCAGCTGAAGCTCCAGGGACAGTCGGAGAGTCCTTTGCTTATTTGTCCTTCACAAACATGCTAGCTATCAGATGAAAGGTTGGTGTGGGGCCATGCCATCACAGTGGTACATGTCCATCACTTTCTGGGGTCCAGGTGAAGGGGTTACACCCTTTCCTCAGTCCGGTGTGTCTGGTAAGTTCTTGAGCCTGGTTTCCCCTATGGTCTCACTTCACCTGATAAATTTATAGGGTGGCTCCTTTCTGCTCCAAGGAATAAATCATTGATCAATCTGTGCTGGATAGATGACACCTGACAAGTGGTACAGTTTCTAGTCCACCCAGGGGCAATCATCCTTCTCCCTCAAAATAGTCAAAAGTTGCTTGTAAGATGAAGTTTCCTGCAGCAGGGCCCAGTCTGAAAAACCACTGTTTTAAGAAATATGGAATAACTAAGAAAAGGGTGTAGCCTGATCTCAACACAGCCTTACTTCTGTCAAAAAAATACTCATTTCATTTTAACAGCTAAATTGAAGGAACCAGGTAATTTATCTTATGTCATTTATATTTATTGTACAATTCTAACCTATACATTAAACAGGTGATTGAAGACTCACTGATTTTTCTGGGCAAAATTGATACCATGCTACTAGATGTTATTACTGTTACTACTAAAAAGTACTAGAAAAAAAATCAATAACTACAAATAAATCATTTCTACTTTGCACATACATATACACATACATATCCTGAACAGCAATTTTTTTCTATGTCTTTTGGCGCAAAACATAACTTGTTCTAGAAGGCTTCTTCCCTACTGTGATATAGAGGCATATCTCAAGAATCAATCTTCCAAAAATTGTTTGGCTACCCAGAAAATATACACTATATTAAATATTCTCAAAATGTTTACCTTTAGCTTGAGGAGCTGGAGATGAAGCACAGTTGGTAGAGTACTTGCTTAGCATGCATGAAGCCCTGGGTTCCATCCCCGTACAGCATAATACAGGAGTGATGGTGCACACCTGTAACATCAGCACTCAGAAGGTGGAGGAAGGAGGATCAAAAGTTCAAAGTCAGGCTAGAGAAATGGCTCAGTGGTTAAGAGCACTGGCTGCTCTTGCACAGGACCTAGGTTCAATTCCCAGCACCTATATGGCAGCTAACGACTGTCCATAACTCCAGTTCCAGGGGATCTGACACTCTCTTCTGACCTTTGTGGGCACTGCATGACATGGGTACACTATACACAAAAAATAAAAATAATACATAAAGTTTTTTAAAAGTTCAGGATCATCTTTGGCTTCTTATTGCAAGGTTGAGGCCAGACTGGGATACATGAGGTAAAAAAAGTAGATTGCTTCAATCCAAGTAGAAGAATAAAATTCAGAATGTTGTATTTTGTACTAACTAAAAAATATCTGAGTTTCTTGTCTATTTGTCTGGGGTGGGGAAGACACTGAATAGAACCTACCAGCTCAAGGAACAGGAAGAGACTGGGCATGTCCATAGAGCTATCAGGAAAGGGGCTGGAGAAAAGCATGCCACCAAAACCCATTCCAATTTAACAGGTTCAATACTGATTACTGGGGGCATGTGTCCTTGAACACATACTAAAAAATCTCTATTAACAGTGCTGATTTAAATATGAGGCCACTGTATGAAGGTGTCTGATCTGCTGATGCCCAGTAGCCCAGATTCTCATTCCAAAGCTCTCTCGTGTATTGTTAATGTATTTCTTTGGGTCAACCCCCTTGTAAATAGCAAACAAAATGATAGGAAATCATGCAACTCTGGTTACCAATTGTGGAGAAATAAAAGAGGTGACTTTTATTTTGGATTTGTTCTTACAAAGAAGTCCTCTGTGTGAATAACTTAAAAAAATATCACTGCCTGAGCTGGTGCATCTCTGAAAAATGGGAGCAATACAGTATGCATTATTTCATTTCTCCCCGTTTCATTATTTAGATCCACACTCTCTGTAGCGACAGGTACCTATATTTATCTCATAAGTCTGTCAAAAAAAAATACTGCAGCTGCAAAGTGGGTTGAGTCTACAGATACAAAAAGGCCAGTGCCCTTTTTAAAAGAGATTTTAAAAATTGGATCATAATGGCATATTACCTGGGAGAAGACACAGGCTTTTTAGAATACAGCTTGTTAGGGGCAGTGGGGGCAGTTCCTAGTGGGGTTGCTAAGCTGTATTATATTTAAATTAATAAAAGTGAGGGATGCTTCTTGAGAAGGGGACATTTTCTCTGCTAAATTCTTGAAGAGGAGACTTTGACAAGCCAAAGTGATCTTTTGATGCCAGCTCCTCATTTTATTGACGAAAAGATGACAACTCAGAGATTATGGGGGTTTTCAGAGTCCTATGTCATAGTCCAGGTGATATCCTGGAAACCAGACTCCTCAGAGGGAGCTGTTGAAATCTTTTACTCAGCCTCTTGTGTAACAGGTGGATGGCAACTGTGCCACCATGTTTGGGCATAACCCAGAACAGAGGCTACCACTAAAACACTATTATGACCACCTGAAATTTTTTGAGCACCGTGCATTACTTCATAAAATAACCTGAATCCTTTTGTGGGAGTCTTCATGGAAAGTGAATCAACACACCTGCCTGTGGAGGCAAAGCTGCTAGAGTTTGCTTTGCCAGAGCCTTTTCCTCTCCCTCTACAACCATCAGAGGCAGACCTATGGCTGTGCTCACTGGCTCCCAGGCTCCCAGGCTTCCCAGCTCCCCAACAGTTAGTACCTCTTTCTCTTAATGTGCGTTTTCAGAGCTACTTTGCAACATAGGCATCTTCTTATATCTTTGCAATCAGATCTCATTTAAGTCAGAATCAGAGTTGATTTCTGCTACTCACAACTTGAAACCTCATGGAGGAAAAGAATGCAGCCATGAAGGGACATTGGGAGTCTAACAGAGTCTGAAAGTAGACACAGGCATTAATGAAATGTTCCTGCTTGTGATAGGAGAGAAGTGCTATAGTTCACTGACATTTGGACAGTAGCTGATGAAATTTTCATGGCAAATCAATTTTATCTTGGGGTTAAAATAATTGAAAACAGGGGCTTTTTAGAAAAATAAAAATTTAATTTTGAGATGAAATTTAAAATGAATTAGAAAGAAGCAGCACAGAGTCTGGCTAAATCTAGGATTATATTAAAATTTGAGAAATAACAGTAAAATTGATTGGAAAGTCATCTCTATGTAGATACTCATTTTTAATATTTTCCATATATTTACTTATAGCCTGTCTAATAGTTTCATAACAGTGAATTTTTTATGATTTTTGAAATGTAAAAGAGGGTGAGTTACAAAATGATAAAACTAGGAAGCTGAGTCTCTCAGGCAAAATCCCCTTCCATATCTACTAAGTCTCTACTAAGCCTTTGAAGCATTATCATGGTCTTCTGGCGATATGTTGCAATTACAGGTTTTTGTTTCTTAAATAAACTCTTAAAACCTGAAGTATAAAATAAAAGGCAATAAATTTCTTAATTTGCATGTACCTTAGAAAATAAGCATTTCATTTGATAAGAAATTTCGTTTAGTTCCAAAATGCTGGGAGAGTGAAGGTTCTAGAGAACGGTAGTTAAAACATGGTGAATTTAGTTCACTCACATGGCACTATGCCTCAGCTCTCTATCCAAAGATTTATCAATCAATATGTTGAACAACAAGCCCCTGAAAACTGTAAGTTGAATCCTCTAATTGCACTAGCCAGGCAGACAACATTACAAACAGCTAATGAATTGCTGCTGTAACAGTGGGGCCATACACAAGGTGAAAGGTTTATGAGTCTAATCAACCTAAACAGGGTTGTAGGAATGCAGTAAGGAGCCCTCTGATCCTCATTGGAAGGAAAATGTACTCACAGAAGAATCCAGAATATCACATAGCGTACATCTAGCTGTTCATGCAAACAGTAGGCAACATGGATTTTAAACACTTTAAAAGTCTGCATGGAAAACAAAAGCGTTTTACCTCAAAATTCACATTGCTTTTTGAAAATAAACCATCTGCTGTTTATATGAGAGGTGCTAAAGTTTTTGAAAAAAGTATATAAATGGAGCATCGGAACTGAGGGTGACAGGAAGGACAGGGACTTTGTATACATGTGAAATTATGAAGAAAAGAAACCAAGTCTCCAGGTCCCTAGAATGCACAGAGTTCATTACCAGAGAGATGCGGCCACCACCAGCTGCTGGGAGGTTTGAATTTGGATGCTGTTTGGTCATGGTGGTGTCATAGGGTCATGTCCACAATATCAGAAGCTCCAGCCCTGCAACCAGCTGATTTGAAGAGTGTGTACTTTGAAAACTGAAAGCTTTACACCAAGAAATCAAGACAATTTTGATTATGGATTTTAAAAATTCTGATTCAAAGAATTTCCATTTTCTTTAACAAAAACAAAAACAAAATCTAGCCATGACTTCTAAAGTTGGGTTATATAATCATAGATAAGTAAAGAGATACTCAAATAATCAAGGTAATTAGATGCTAGGAGTACTTATTATTATTATTGTTATTGTTATTTGGCTTTGGTCAGCTACAACACACAAAGGAAACAAGGCTGACATAAAAAAAAAAAAAAAAGGAATGTCCTGAAAGGCAAAAACCAAACACATCCAATGGAAAAACAACCAGATATCTTATATTTAAAAGTTATTTCAGTTTATGGTGTATGTGTGTGCTTGTATGAATTTATGTGGACCACATGCACACAGGTGTCAGCAGAGGCCAGAAGAGGGTGTTGGAGCCTCTGGAGGTGGAGTTATGCCACGGTCTCTGAACCCCCTTATCTCTGGCAGAGGAACGAGAAGCTGCAGTAATGGGGGTCGAGGAGGAGAAGTGCGCTGCCCGCTGTTTTGCCAGCCCTTCTCTCCGAGGACAATCAGACGCGGCAGTGAGTCGCTTCATGCAGGAAAACTCGTTTATTGGCAAGACTGATCAATATTTAAGGGCAAAAGCCGCAAGCATTAGCATAGGCAGGAAAGCCATCATCCAATCAGCTTAGAGGTCACGTATGCCACGCAGGCTCTTCTCAAATTGTTCACGAGGTGATCACACGTCCTTTACTGGCTAGGCTCCAACCAGTATTACTTCCTCTTTTTGTGCTGCGCCAAGCTGGCTCCGCCTTCACCTCAGCTGCTTGGCACCGTCTTGTTACCCCACCTCCACAGAGTTACAATCATGAGCTTCCATGTGGGTGCTAGGAACTGAACTAGGATCCTCTGCAAGAGCAGCAAACGCTCTTAACTGCTGAGCCATCTCTCCAGTCCCATAGCTTACATTGTTTTGAAAAGGACATGTTTTGAAAAATCCAATGCACTATTTTTCACCAATTCATTGGTAGAATCATGTAAGATACAGTAAACCTTAAGGGGTTTTGGTTGTTCTATTTTTTTTTTAGCACTTTAATTATGGAAAATTTCAAGCATATAAGAAAGTCTAGCGGATGGTCTAATAGACCTCTACAAGCCCAACATGCTACAAAGGGCATGCTTTCAACTTAGTTTTTAAAAGAACTGTTCAGCTTTATTCTGGTCCATAGATACCACTTGGATTTTTTTTTAAACTTAACTAGTATTCTTAAACTGTAGAGCATTCTAAAAATTGCTATTTTTAGAATGCAAAGAAAAACAGGTTGAAAGGGCCTTAAAAACCATATAATCAACTCTGTCCCACTCAACTAAAGAACCCCTTGCCCAAGATCCCCACACCATAAGGAAAAGTCGAGTGTGATGGCACATCACGCAGTCTCAGTATTTGGAGGCTGGGGCAGGAGGATCACAAATTGGAGGCTAACCTAGGCTATATAGTGAGATCTTATTTTTTAAAAAATAATCATTAAGCTGGGTGTAGTGGTACATTTCTTTAATCCCAGCACTCAGGAGGCAGAAGCAGGCAAATCTCTGTGAGATAGAGGCCAAGCCTAATCAATCTACTTAGAGAATTCCAGGCCAGCTTGGCAACAGGGAGATACTATCTAAAAAAAAAAAAATCATTAAATACTGGATTTAAGGCCCACTTCACAAGATGGAGCCACATTGTTACCAGGGCCAAGAGCTTGTGGCTAGACAGGTCACAGACCATAGAGGAGAACCTACCACTATTATTCTGCTAAATAAACACAGTATTAAACTGACTCCTAATGACTAATTGTTATACCCATAGATTATTTTATCTCTGAACTCTCACCAGAAAATCTTCTTTAAGCAGATGGCAACTAATATAGAGGCCCACAACTGGTCATTATGAAGAGAATAAGAGCCTGCAGGAAACTCAGCCCTAAATTGGATACCTATATCACTCCCTCTCCTCCCAAGGCTCAAAGACCATTGTGGAAGAGGGGGAAGAAAGGTTATAAGAATCAGAGGTGGTTAGATATATACAAGGAAACTGTGTTGTCACAGCACAATAGAGCAAGTTGCACATGTGAACCCACAGCACATGTGACAGCATGCAGACCTGTGCAAGCCCAAGCCAGACAAAATCAGCTTGGATTGGGGAGGTGGGTCAGAAGCCCAAGTCTTAGCTGAGGAACTATTGGTAATTGATAGCTGCTTGGATAGGGAGAGACCATTTTCTTTGTGTGTGTGACACCTGGTACAATGGCCAGAATCCAAGATATGCACCCACTGGGGAACACAAATTAGATTCCATAGGGTTGTATAAAAAGAAAAACAATAATAGAGTCTTGGAGTAGTAGGGTGGGGGTAGAGATGAGGGGGGGTCTGAATGTGATCAAAATACACTGTATGAATTCTCAAAAATTCAGTAAAATACTTTCTAAAAAATTGGGGACAGTTTGGAATATGGAGTTAGCTCATCAGTAAAGAGTTTGTAGTGCAAGCAAGAGGTCCAGAGTACAGTCCCCAGAACCCACATAAAACAGCCAGTTATAGTGGTGCACACGTGTAATCCCAGCACTGGGCAGGTGGGAAAAGGTAGATCTCTGGGGCTCACTGGCCAGTCCAGCCTATCTGGTGAGCTTCAGCAAGTAAGAGATGCCATCTCAAAAAATTAGGTGTATGTTTCCTGAAGAATAAAAATATCTGGCCTAAACATACACACACACACACCACTCCACATGTGTGCCTCCACATGCCCATGCACACACAATTGAGGACAGTTGCTTTAGGAAGCAACAGGTATACCTAGAAAGATGGAGACATAGGGTGGAATTCATTAGACATTTAATACCATGGTGTAGTGGGCACCGGTGTGTGTTTAGACGACAGACCTGAGTTTACATGCTGCCTTCTTTCTGAGCCTCCACCCGTCCTCACAGGATCACTGTTAGTATACGATTAAGAAACATAAAGTGTTTACCACACAAGAGGTGCTTACTAGGCATCTCCTCTATTTCCCCTTTCTTCCCCAAACAAATGTCACATAATCACAAAGAAAGCATACAGAAAAAGATAAAAAGCATTTTACTAAATGAAGTCGAATACCTATGTAATTTTTCAATCACTGACTAAGAAAAGGCATCTATTGAAATATTTACTTGTAGAGTTTCTTCTATGGCAAGAATATTTTCCTTTGTACAATTTGAATATGAAAGGATCTGAGGATACAGTGCATTCAAACAAGTCTCTCAAGCTGGGATAACACTGGGCAGATCACTGCAGAGATTTATTTCAATAAATTCTAAGTCATTTTTTTTTCTTTTCAGTCACATTTTTTCAAAGACTGTATCATACTTGGGGGAAAAAAAACCCTCTCTTGATAGAAAGAAAGAGAATCCCATGAAAAGGAAATGGAAAAATAAACCCTGAAGTAGATTCAATTCTTAATTACCTTCTCTCTCTCACTTAGTACGCAGGCACAGGGTATAATATTTCAAATTAGTAACTTCTGGGTGGTTTCACTGCCTGTGTGCCTCCGTGTAAACACATTCCCAAGCAGGCTGATGCCTGTGATCAGCTCCTCTCTGAGGAACAGCTGGCTCTCTCTGATCCTAATACTCCCAAAGTGGGAAATTTCTAACACGAGGCATCATTATTCTACAAGGAACCAACAGTTGAGAATAAAACTCCTGGGCTGCAGAGATAGCTCAGTGGTTAAGAGTTCACACTGCTTTTGTAGGGGACCCAAGTTCAGTTCCAGTACATGTGGGGTATGGCTCACAAACACCTGTAACAACAGCTCCAGGGAATCTATTGCCCTCTTCTGGCCTCCATGGACACTGTACACTGTACATATACCAACCCCCATATACATAGTTAAAAATAACACTTTAAAAAAGAATAAAACTCCTCCTATAATCACCTTCTGCATAACAAATACCGGCATTTGTGATATAAGAGATGCAAAGACCCAATCATCTGAGTGTCTCTGGGCTATATTTCTTTGTTGTATTTTTTCCTCATGAATTATGTGTTCTGCTTTCCTTCTTCCCACTAATGTCCTACAACCATGAAAATAAAGCTTTTTCTACTTCAAAAGCCTAAATATTAGAGTCATTTGTTGAGGGTGTCTCAGTCTACACTGCACAACAAAAAAAGCCCACACTCATTGGCTTAGAATACTAGTTTTCTATGATGGCTCTTGATTCTGCAGGCTGGTGGAGTTTCAAGATTGCCCTAATTATGTCCAGCATTTGATCCTAGCTGTTCTTCAGGGTGCCTCAGTTCTCTGATTAGCCATGGGACTGGCTTTTCTACATGACTCTCAGAACAGTGCCTGTGCACTGTTGGGTTTGGAAAGCAAAAACTGCCGGGAATTCTAAGATCTTGCCTTGGAAGCCGCAAAATGTTATTTCCATTGTAGTCCACAAAATGAGTCAAAAGGCTAGGTCATATTTAAGGACTTGATAAATAGCCTCTGTCTCTTGATGGGAGAGTAGCAGACTCATTGCAAACAGGTTGGGGAGGAAATATGACAGTACCTTTGAAAACATCCACTGCAGAGGGTTCTAAGTACTAATATCAATCAGTCGTCCTGTCTGCTCAGAAGGAAGCTTGTCCTGCCTGAACCCTAATCACAGCCCAGTGCCTCTGGTGACAGTCTCCTAGGATTCAGTGTAAGCCTTTGCTGAAATCTGTGAAGCCTCTTGGTGTTTGGGCTGCAGCCAGAACACTTCTAGTCCTGTCTGCAAGAAGCTTGAGGGAAGACAAAAACAATTTTCTGTCTTTTGCTTTTCTTTCTTTTCTTTCTTTCTTTCTTTCTTTCTTTCTTTCTTTCTTTCTTTCTTTCTTTCTTTCTTTCTTTCTTTCTTTCTTTCTTCTTTCCCCCAAAGTGATTTTTTTTTTTTTCCAAATGGGAAAAATAAGGTGAAAGCAATGAAGCGATTTGTAGTTGAGCTGATGATATGTTTGGAGGATCTTTGCAGTAAAATCCTCAAGGTCTGCCTGTGGAGAGCTTAATTGGGATGCACAGTAGCCCCCAGGCCGCCTCTGAGGACTTCACCTTGAGCACAGAGTGCCTCTCCACACACTCAGAGTCTTGACAAAGCCAAGAGGCAGCCAAACAGCGGCAGGTGGCTGCTCAAGCCTGGACTGGAACAAAAACTGGAGCTCTGGCCTCTTCTACAGCTACCCAAGTATATGACCATGAACCTGAGCAGCACCCCTAACCCATGTCTGTGTGGTGGTTTTGCAGCTACCCACAGGACACGCAGAAAGCACAGAAGTCTCTGATTAGAAAAATCAGTAGGGGGACGGGTTGAGTGCCAGCTGAGTGGCAGAGCCCTTACCGACTGTTGAGAGGCCTTGGGTTTGATCCAGCTTGGCGGGGGGGGGGGGGGGGGGGGGGGGGGGGGGGGAGAGGGAGGGAGAGAGGGAAAGGAAGAGGGAGGGAGGGAAAGAGAGAGGGAGAGGGAGGGAGAGAGAGAGGGAGGGAGAGAGGGAGAGAGAGAGAGAGAACAGTAGAATATCAGAAGATGATTTCCCCAATACTTTGACTGCTGTTAGTCAGGGGAATGCTTTAAGAGGCCAAAGCATAAATGGAGGTTTAAACATTTCATTTGGGAAACGTTATTGTATAAAATTAGGAGCTGAAATTTCTCTCTATAATATCATGATAAATGGTTTTAGGAAACACTGTACATAGCTTAATCTTAAAAGATTGTACATATAGGGGATGGGGATATAAGTAGGTGGTAGAATGCTTGACTAGCATGTGAAAGTCTTGGTTCAATCTCCAGCATAGTAAAACACATTCACACAATACACAGTAACATACATACTGACACACTAATACATACTATCATACACACACTAACACACAGTAACATGCATCACATTGACACAGATGCTAACATATACACATACACAAGAATACACGCATACACACTAGTACATACTAACATGCACATATTAACATACAAAAACTAACATATATACTAACATATACATACTAACACACACATACTAACACAGACTAACATGGATTGACATGCACACACATTAATACATACCAACATATACACATAATAACATAAACACACATTAACATTTACAAATAACATACATATACTACCACACACTAACACGTACATGTACATACAAATATACATGCACTAACAAACACTAACATAAACACACATTAGCATATGTACATGCAATAACACACTAACATTTATACATAAACATACACTAACACACATACACACTAGTGCACACTAACATATGCACATTAATGCACACTAAAACACACTAACATATACATTAACATATATACACACTAAAACTTTTTTTTTCACTAGTGACAACTTAAATTACCTAGTCATCACATAATACAAAACAACTCGTATACAAGTTAACGTAGCTTAAAATAAAGCAAAGCACTGAAAATGCTTAGATGGACTTCACAGTCCCGCAAACATACAAAGGTTTGGTCCTGGCCTTATTATTAGTTATAGGTAGACTTACACATGCTAGCACACATTAACATACATACACTAACACACACTAACATGCACACACATTAACACACACCAACATATACACACTGACATATACATTGCTAACATATATGTGCACTAATATATACATACACACTAACACACACTAACATACACATGCTAATATATACACAGGGTAACACATACACATCAATGTGTGTGTATATATATATATACACACACACACACACACACACACACACAGACTAACACACACATACACACGATAGATGCTTTTGAAGCGTCAGATAGTTGGGGGATTCACATTTAGATCTAATAAAATAGTTTCTAGACCAGGTGTGGTGGCATACACCTTTAATCCTAGCACTTGTTGGGAGGTGGGGGGCAGAGGCAGGTGGATCTCTGGGAGTTTGAGGCCAGCCTGGTCTACACAGAGAGTTCCAGGCCAGTCGAGACTACAGAGTGAGATTCTGTCTCAAACAAAACAAACAAAAATACAGTTCTCTTTCTGTGGGCATGTGGGTGTGGGTATGTGTGTGTGTGATCTCCTGCATAAGACTGCGACCTAAGGAAGAATTCCACCTGTACACAAAGCAACATAGTGCCTCTGTTGGCTGGTTCTTGATCTTGGAAATTGGTCAGTCTGTGATGTCCTGCCACACCTGTGGCTCTCTTGTCCTCCAATCTGCCCAACAGCCCCAACTCCTCAGTGTATTTCTGCCTCTTTTTCTGGAGTTAACTGATGGCATATATTATTACTTTGAAAAGAAATAAACTCTGCCATCATCTTTTGACTCAAGTGTGGATTGTGGCACTCCAAGGATGTACAATGCCCAGAAGTGTGAACAGATAACTGGAAGGCGCTAACAGCAATGATAAAAACAATCCAGTTGAGTGTCAGAAGTTAAATGCGTAACCTGTGGCTAGCGGCACTTGCCAAAGCCTCCAGCTTTAGAAGGCTCAAGTGCAGACCTTGGATTCTGACACACTCTCCCCTCTCTAAACTCTCCCATAGTATCATAACACACATTTTATTATTATAAGCCATGCTACACTGGGCTTTCTCAAAGAGCGATGAAATGAAAGCAATCCAGCAGGGTGTCACAGAACAACTGGAAGAAAACCACAGATGAGCAGGAGCCTGGCACCCTCCATCTCCAAGGGCAGAGCGCTTGAAGTAATCTTTTCCAAACACAACTAATTGGATCTTCAACTCCAAAGTAAATAGTGATGCAGCTTATCAGATTACAATATTCCTAAGTGGGGGAGGTTCAGCAAGTACTAGGGGGTGACTGGAAAAAAGAAACTTAGAGCAAGAGTTTAAATATGTGGAGACATTGAGCAAGGATAAATGTATATAAGGAATTTATGCATTCAGAAAATCCTGAAGGTGTCCTAATTATGCCTGCAAATGAAGGTCAGTTGTCTACAAAGTAGATTTTCCAATCCAGAAATGCTCATGCATTCCTACCCTGGGGATCACTACATTCCATCTGACTCCTGTAAGATGCTGCCTCACTGGCATGCATTTATTGATTCTGCAGATTCTTACGATTGTCTATTTATATGGCCCTCATTCATCTCAATATCACAGAAAGCAGGAACCCAGACAGAAAGAAAAATGGCCTCCATCCTAGCAAGAGAAGTTGCTAATATTCCACCTGCCAAGACAAGCTTCCCTTCAAGAAAGTCTACCTGAGTCTGCCTGCCTGACTGGCTTCTGTTCCACTGTGCTCTGCTCTTTCTGTCGTTGTCCATGTCCTGGTGTAGGTCATTATATGCAAAGGTGTTTAAAGAATTTAAAAAATGAGCAGGTGGATGTAACTTACCTACCTTTCAGCTGAATTATTTTTTATTTCTCACAATCATTCAAAGTCTTCTTAATTCCAGACTTAACATTTCAAATTGGTTACTGCCTACAGCAGGCTTTATTTCATACATGTTTAAAATTTCAGAAGTACACAGACATACAATTAAAAGCTGCTGGTGGTGTTGTGATTTGGGAGAATCTGAGTTTTAGATAGCTTTCCTCCAGACTGGATACGAAAAAACTATTGTCATTCTTTCTTTGCAATTTGTAAAAATAACACTTTTCTTTTGTGATCATTTCACAGAAGATGAGCAGCCTTTACATGTGCAACCCTGGAACTTGCCTCATTCAGACTCTCCTGGCAATGTTCATGGCTCCATGCACCATGCCCAGAGGCCGGGTTTCTGCATCCCGAGAACAGAACTCAGGGCAGACAGTGATGGGATTGAATCCGCAGAGTGCCTCCTAGTGCTGATGACATCACTTAGAATTAGATGCTATAAAATTTCCATGAAACCCCCCACTTCCACACAGCTGAGGATCCCACACTTTTGACACACCATTCCTGAGCTCTTAGGGGAGCAAGGTACTAAAGGACTGCCCCTAAGGTTTAGCTTTCACTAATTAGTGTGTCCCCTTGATCACTGGAATGTTTCTTCAGGTGATATTATATAGGCTCATGTTTGATTCATGTGTTCCCTAGCTTTGGACTCTTTAGGAGGTAGGCCTTGCTGGTCAAAGTAGGTTACTAGGTTAGAACATTGAGGGTGCTCTTAGGGGAGCAAGGTACTAAAGGACTGCCCCTAAGGTTTAGCTTTCACTAATTAGTGTGTCCCCTTGATCACTGGAATGTTTCTTCAGGTGATATTATATAGGCTCATGTTTGATTCATGTGTTCCCTAGCTTTGGACTCTTTAGGAGGTAGGCCTTGCTGGTCAAAGTAGGTTACTAGGTTAGAACATTGAGGGTTATACCCAGTTTCTCTCTCTGTCTCTGTCTCTTTCTCTCTCTCTCTCTCATAGCTCACAGTAGCTTCAGATATGAGATCATGAGGCCTCCTCATAGACCTGTACCACTACACCCAAGTTTCCTCCTCCTCCTCCTCCTCCTCCTCCTCCTCCTCCTCCCCTCCCTCCCCCTCCCTCCCCTTCCCTCTATTTCTCTCTCCTGTCATGATGTGATTATATCCCACTGCATGGGTCTACCACCATGAACTGAGCTTTTCTGCCATGCCTTCCTTGCCATAATGAACTGACACCCACTGTAATTAAGAACCAAGCATGAATATTTTCCTCCCTTAAGTTGTTTCTGTCAGGTGTTGCCACAATGAAGAAGTAACTAATACAAGTGACAAAGGGGAAAAATCAGCATTGGTTTGGGGAATTACTTGTTCTTAGCGACATGACAGCTAGCTCTAATTGGGAACTAAGAGGTTTCCACAGGCAACAGGAATGGGTTCTATCAAATGTATCCTTTGCTCTTGTTGATATAAGTCATCAAAACACTGGACTCCAAAGACCTTCTCTTCGTGAGTCAAATCACCTTTCCCTGTGGATTGTGTTGGAACAGGCTCAGCAGAATGCTTGTGGAGTACAATTTAGGAGACACTGTGGGGTCTCCAGATCAGGCCCAGCTAAACCTCTTTACACCACCAACTCTATTCCTTAACCTTGTTGAGTTTCCTTACCTAAAAAATCAGAGGTAATAATTGCTACCTGATAAGTTAAAGTGAAGAAAAAAATCAATACGGTATGCATCACACAGGACAGGCTTTTAACAAATGCTAGTTATTGTTATTTTTCATTTAAAATGTAAGTTGGTAGTTACCTGACTCTTTGAAAATGAGTAAGTTTATTTGGGGTAATTGGGTTTTCTTTAAGCCAAAGAACTTTACTTTTGAGAGAGTTTAAAAACACCTGGGACCATTGGCTATATATTTTATTTTACAAGTATATACTGACATAATATGGGCCACTTTGTTTCAGGAGTATGGATAAGTTGCTTAATTGTTGTTTTTCTATTTTTCCTATGGCATACATATTTTACCTCCAAGCAGGATAAAACTCTTAAGCTGCCTAAACTACTTTACACATTGGGAATCCTCAAGAAATGCTTGCCAGAACAAAGATAAGGCTCAGTGATTCCAATGTTTTATTTGGCAGTTTGCTTTGTGTGTATATGGGTGTGTGTGTGTGTGTGTGTGTGTGTGTGTGTGTGTGTGTGATTGATTGATTGGTTGTTTTTGTCTTCCAGAGCTTCATGCAGTTTCAAAATGACTCAAGGGATAGCTATTTGCAAGTACCATTTATTATCCAGAAATGCAAGGATAGGGAAAATGTGTCTTTCAAAGACAAGGGGGTTGCTCTGAGTGGGTAAGGACACACGCAGTCTGAGTTTATGTGCCAAGCTTAGGTTCAAGTCTATTTCTTTTTTTCCTCTAATTTATTTTTATGTTTTTGCTTTGTGTGAGTTACTCTGTTTCCATCTGTGTGTGTGTGTGTGTGTGTGGCATATGCATTTGTTAATGAAAGTGTGTGCACATGTGCATGTGTGTGAATGCATGTGGAGGCTAGAGGTTGATGTTTGGTATCTTCTTTTATCAGTCTGCACCTTTTTTTCTCTATTTCTTTTTTTCCTCTAATTTATTTTTATGTTTTTGCTTTGTGTGAGTTACTCTGTTTCCATCTGTGTGTGTGTGTGTGTGTGTGGCATATGCATTTGTTAATGAAAGTGTGTGCACATGTGCATGTGTGTGAATGCATGTGGAGGCTAGAGGTTGATGTTTGGTATCTTCTTTTATCAGTCTGCACCTTTTTTTCTAATTTCTAATAACTACATGATTAGAAGAAGCATTTCATTACAGCTTTAACATATTCAGTAACACACTCCAGAGCAAGAGTACATCTCTTTCACAAGTGGCTGTAAGTTTCTAGG
>NW_008343385.1:4024637-4025071 GCF_000622305.1 Nannospalax galili | reverse complement strand
AGGTGGATTTCAGTGGTAATATTTATCACCTCTACTAATTACCATGATGTAAATTTCCATGATTCCTCCTCAAATATAATACATTTTTTAAAATGTGTCGATTTTTTTGTGTTTGTGTGTGTGTGTGTGTGTGTGTGTGTGTATCACACAGAACATCCCAAGCCATCTTACTCAACTATACACACACTTCCCAGATGGCACCCTCCCATAGCCTCTCTCCCGCCACTAGAGCCCTTATACTGATATCCCTGCTACTGTCTGCTATGTTGTTGGCCCCCCCAGCCATTCCCCACTACTTGTCCATCTGGTGAATCTAGTCAGCCTATCTAGAGATCTTTGTTTTAGGAGGCTCAGCTGTTCCTCTTCTAGCAGCAATCAGTTGTCAATACTCCTTTAGATAAGATTAGGGTCTGCTGTTCATTTTCACAGTTCTA
>NW_008343385.1:4023629-4023908 GCF_000622305.1 Nannospalax galili | reverse complement strand
CCAATTGTTCTCAGATAAACCATACCTAGACATATATTTCTTGATCTGGTATGTATAATTTGTCAGTAGGTTGTTGGAGTAATATGGTTACCTCTGGTTTTTAAAACTAGGTAGGCATTATTTATCTTTCACATATTCTCACCCCTCCATCATGATTTCCTCAATTAAGGTGTCCCCATTTTCCCCCTTTCTCCCTTACTAATACCCTTCTCCTATGGTCCTACCTCTCTTGAGCTCCTTCTTTCCATTTATCCCCTAGGTTCCTTGTATACTCTTCCA
>NW_008343385.1:3997348-4023312 GCF_000622305.1 Nannospalax galili | reverse complement strand
AAATTTCATGATTTCATCTTTCTTTACTGCTGAGTAAAATCCCATTGTATAAATGAACCACATTTTCATTATCCACTCATCAACTGAAGGACACATAGGTTGCTTCCATCTCTTATCTATTGTGAAAAGAGTAGCAACAAACATGGATGTACAAGTGTCTCTGCAATAGGATGAGTTCTTTGGGCACCTTTATTTTTGAGACAGGGTCTCTCAGTGAACCTGAAGCTTGACTGAGCTAAACTGGCTAGCCAGTGGAGCTAACAGGATCTGCCCATCTCTGGCCCTGCTCCCAGTGATATGGTTACAGGCTCTTGCCATTGTGTCTGGATTTTGACCTGGGTTCTGGTAATCCAAACTCAGGTCCTCATGCTTGTGTGGTAGGCACTTTACCAACTGAGTATCTCTCTAACCTCTCAAGTCTAAGGACTCTGAAGCATCTCTCCTGGGGCAGGCTGACTGTGTACTACCATCTCCAGCCCCAAAAGGAAAGAAACCTGAAAGGAACCCCAAGGGTGGAAGCTTTTGAGATTGTTCTCCTAAATGAACTGAGATTTTGAAAATATACATTATCCATCCTATTAAGAATTTTCAGTCTTGGATGTAAAATAAAACAAGAAGAAAGTAAATGTTTAAGCAATAATATCCCCTAAAATATTTATCTTTCTCTTTTGAATGTTATCTCAGAACAAATGGCCTATAGCTGTAATGCTTGCAAACAAAGACTTCAGACATAGACTGAGAGCCAACGAGGGCAAATGCTCATTGTGCGGACTGAGCTGGATACCGTGCCATGGGAACCCGCAGAAGAGGGCCAGCTCTTCTTTGTCAGCAGTAAATTTAGGAGTTCTCTGTCCTTGAATGGAAATGTGAATTTTCCATTGCTTTACCCCACATTTCAGAAAAGCACAGTGCAGAAACTGGATGCACCTCATTAAGAATGCTTCTAATTCTAACATAGCAGGACCCTATCCTTATGATTTTTTCTTTAGCTTTACCTCCATAAAGTCTACCTCCGAATATAGTCACTTCAGTAGTTGGGACTTTGACTTATAAATAGAAGGTATTTTAAACAGGATATAAAAATAATTAAATGAAATGATATAATGATGCCATGTACCTATTACCCAGATTCAGCAGTAAGTCATCCAGGGCCAATCTTCTCCTGCTATAGCCTTCCCTACTTTTTCCCTTGGATTATTTTGAAGCAAATTCCACATTATATCATTTTCCCATAAATATTTAGGCATATCTTTTTTCTCCTTATGACTAACCACCATACTATCATGCCAGCTAAAATAATTTATAGGGATTCCTTGATGTAATTAAACATCCAACCCTGACTCCCCTTAATTTTATACACACTGATACAGTCCCATGAAAATGACAGCTACCATTGGTAGAAACCCAAAATCTCTAAACAACTGTAGTTTTCTTTAAATTATGGATTGAGAAAACTATCTAGAGTAGTGTTCAAGAACAAAAGTCTATTTCAGTAAAGAAAGTGGTCTGCTTTTAGGAACATTTGCCTTCCCCAGTGTACTTAAGCATATTTAATCCATCTACTCAACTAGAAGTGATAGGCTGCCTGCACATGGAAAATGGAAAGCATTTTATTTTTAGGTTCAAGTTGTAGAACTTTATACCTGATGAAGAAACATCATAGAAATCTAATAAAGTTAGCCTGACAAAGTCAGCAGTAGGCTAATTCATTGATTTATGAAAGAAAATATGTCTGAGATTTTCCCTGGTAGGTTAGGAAAATCAGGAACACAAAGTATGGAAGGTGACAGCACTGAGGGCTGACACTGTTTCTACAGTACATTAATAGTCTGGATCGTGTGTATGTGTATTTAATTCTTTGCACTTTTATTGAATGTGTAAGTTCATTTATTTACCACCATATCCAAGATATGGAACACTTCCATTTGAGGAACGTTTGTACTGCCCTTTGATAACCTGTTTTTAAAAAATTTTTTTTTAAATGTGTATGAGTGCTTTGCCAGTGTGTATGTAAGTGTATCCATGTCAGGCAATGCCCACAGAGATCAGAAGTGGACGTGAACCACTATGTGGGTGCTGAGAACTGAACTCAGGTCCCCTGCAAGAGCAGCTGGTGCTCTTAACCTCTGAGTCATTGCTCCAGTCCATAACCTGTATTTTTTTTAAAGTGTGATTCATGAACCACCTGCATTAAAATCAGGTGAAGTGGAAGCCCGGTGGTACTTATACACCCAGGGTCTCACTCAAGCAAAGCTGGATTAGAAAGGCAGGGTCTAGGAATCTCCATGCCAAAGAAAATTTTATTTGTATTATGGTTTTAAGAACGTTTGTCATATTTCCATATTCTACCCCTAGTATTTATATATATTTTTCCTTAAAACTAGACTTAAAACTATACAGACTGTTATAAGTACTGCTAAAATTGTTGCAAATCAGCATAATGAATCTAGAGCAAGTTGTGGTGGAAAACACTATGGAGATATTTATTTTGGCTCATGGTTTTGGCGATTCCTGAATCGTTCACGTCTAGTCACAGCTGCCTTGCTGGTGGAGTTCCACGGTAGCCTAGAGTATCACATGGCAAGAGATAGGAAGCAAGTGTATCGATACTTCTCTCTTTCTCTCCTCACAAAGCCACCAGTATTAAACAGTGGAGCCCTCCAGCCCAATGGCCTTATCTAATACTAATCACTCCCTAACTGCCCAACCTCTTAGCACCATGGACCAGTTAAATTTCTACCCTCTTCCTGTCTCCAAGTCAGGATTAAATTTCAATATCTAAAATCTCAGAGGATGTCCAAACTGTCTAAACCACACCACTCATCTAGAGCTGACTAAAATAGCAAAGCTTGAACGGCATATCCTCAAATATACACTATGAATCAAACCTCTTGCTAGTTCCTGAGCACCATGCAAGGAGTTTATAAATACCAGGTATTTAACCTTCATCATAACTCTTTTCTGAATCTGAAAGATTTCTTCACAAATTGAAAAACAGAAGCTCAGAGAAGAGACACTTCCAACAGATATATAGCTGGCATGCAGCTGCGTTGGAATTCAAATATACCAACAGGTGTACCTGATATCAACATTCACACTTTATGATGCCAAGATTTATATATAAAACACAGAATATCTGAAATGAACCTGCTCCAAATTTTCTAATTTTGTAATTGAAAATTTATCTTCATTTTGTTATTTTTGTCCTCCTTTGAGTATGCTGAAGTATTATGATGGGACAGTGCTACTCAAATATGTTACCTAACAAGTTAAGTGTAGAAACAGAGAGAAAATGTTTTCACCTTCCATGGCAATCTGACATTGCCGGGACATCCAAACAAGTGATGGGTGGATTTGTCTCACTGAGCACAGCACAGGCCAGTTCAGAATGCCAAATATGCAGCAGGGGTCCCACGTGACTCAAGCCACATGTTGATCTACACAGCAGGTCCATGCCCTCCTTTTTGATGCACTGGGGGGAAATAACATATTCATCCCTACAGATACTTGAAAAGTACTAGGTTTTTGCAATTGAAAAATTTAAACATGTAAAATCTGTACTTTGCTTCCCATTAGCCCATGATGTAGAGAGATGTCTCAATGGAATATAGTGATAAAATCGGCCACCAGATGTCCTTCTCTGGCCTCCATGCAATGCACCCACACAAGTACGAGCACCACAAAAACACACACAATGTTCATACAACACACACACACACACACACACACACACACACACACACACACAAAGTATAGACTTGACAGGTTCAAGGTATGACTTAAAGTTACTCTCCCAAAAGACAAGTCTACAATCTCACTGACACCTTCTCCACTCTCTCTAGCTCTACTCCTGCTGTTTGGAAGAGAGTAACTTGAGTCCAGCAGTTATCTATGCCAGGAGGACACTTGACGTTGAGATAGAAAATCCCTTTATGGTAGACAGCCCAATATGGTCTTCATCTGCTCCAGTCTGGAGCCTATGTCCGATATTGTTTGAGAGATGCTGACACACACGGAAGCCTGCTGTGACTATAGCAGAATCAGGAGACCAGGTGTGTCACCGCTTTGGGAAGCAGGAAAAAGTGCTATGGCAAGGCACAGTCACATACATAATGGTTCTCTCTACCCAGCTCTTACTATCACTGCCAGTCTTCCAATTCATTTCAGACTTCAGAACCATTGGGGGATTTGTTTTAGCACTGAGGACTGCAGAGAGAGAAGAGAGGTTCTGCTCACATGGGGAAGCTGCCAGCTCATGGTGGGGTTCTGGTTAGGGTCTCATTATCATTTAGGTCACTGGTAACTGCTGCTGACACTGATGAAGCAGTGTTCTCTGCAACGATGGCCTATGAAGCCTTGTTGGTCATGTCCTCTTTTGGCTGCCCAGTGGTTCAAACCTGTTTTCTGGCTGAGATTCCTCCGCACTTGTGCCAGTAGCACCTGTGTAGCCCCAAGGCTACCTACTAGGTCTCCATACCTTTGAGGAGACATTACAGGAAGCCACAGGTCTACAGAAGTATTCTATATTCTCTGAGGGCTGAGGAGATGGGTATGAGATAGGCAAGCCTCCTTTTTCCCAGGTCCCCAACACTATGGTTTTGTCAAACTTTGCTGACATGGGCTACTCTATTGGGTCTTCCAGACATGCTTAGACCAGATGCAGGTACCCACTGCATTGGCCCCCATCTCCTCTAAATTCTGGAGCACCCCCTCCAAGAATTCTCTCACACAGCACACTGAAGGAGGCACTAAGAAAGGATGGAATGATCTTCAGTTCAGCATCCAGCCAACTACCCCTCCTCCAGGCTACCCAGCCTCCACATGACTGTCCTGCTATGACCATGACCTTTCCCCCTGGTGCTCACCCCCACATGAATGACTCTAGTTTTATTGTCTGGGGCAGGAAGTGCCTCTACCCACAATTACTGGAAAGAAAGCTGTCCCCAGATGGGTGGCACTATTGATCTAGGATGTGTGCAACAAATATTTCTCTCCTGTTTCAGGTTTAGTCAAGAAACCAGACAACAGGTGAAAATTCTTTCATACAGCGACAAGATCCTGTACAATCATTACTGTGATGTGTTTCATTGCTCCTGTTTCTATTTTACCTCCCTGCATACTCCTCCTCTGAGGTTACCACCTGGAGGTGGAGTAGAACTTACACTCAAGGCTCCTGCATCCTCTGCAGGTTTTGCTGCTGAAATGATTCTGCCAGCTCCCAGTCAGACCCCGCTTCCTAGCTGCAGCTGGACAGACCCCCATTCCTCAACCTTGATGCTCTGTGATTACCCTCCTGACAGTCTCAGTTTGAAAATGGGCTGCATTTTCCTCTTGCCTTGATCCCCATGAGCTAGGTATCCAGCCCATGCCTCCTAGAATATTGTGTCTAACACAGGCTTCTGGGTGTCAAGAAAAAATGAAGAGAAGCAGTGAAAGAAATAGGACAGAAAAATCAGCGTTTTCAGGTGGGAGGGAGCATGGAGGTACAGACATCCGGAAGCGAAGTGGTCCACAGCAGAGTGTGTCCTCATTTCCCTCCATTCTCTTCTCTGGGCTTGTTCTACTTTGTTTTCTGTTGCTGTGATAAACAATACGATCAAAAGCAACTTGAGGAGAAAAGGGTTTTGTTTCATCTTATAACTCCCAGGTCACAATCTATCACTGAAGGAAGTCAGGGCAGGAACTCAAGGCAGGAAGCTAGAAGCAGGAACTGAAGCAAGGACCTGACCATGGAGGAATACTGCTTACTGGCTCACTTCACCTGACTTATTCAGCTACTTTTCTTATACAGCCCAGGCCTACCTGCCCAGGGATAGTGCAGCCCACAGTGGACTGGGCCTTCCCACATCAATTACTAATCAATAAAATGCCTACAGTTATGCCTGTAGGCCAGTCTGATGGAGAAAATTCCTCAACTGAAGTTCCCTCTTCTCAAGCGATTCTAGTTTGTGTTGAGTTGACTGAAGCCAAGAGGAGGTAGGAGAATATGAAATGGGTATGATGGAGCTGGATGGAAGAACAACTTTGGCTCCCATTGATAAGCCTGGAAACTTAGGGTGTGGTGTGCTAGGAAAGGAGAACCTCAAATAGTCTCATATGCCTCATGGATGGCAACAGGTGCTCCTCTGGCCTCTAAGGGCCTCTGGCTCCAGTGGACCTTAATTCAGCAGCTCTCTGATCCACAGGAGGGCTCACTGTGAGGGGTTCCAGAGGGAACAGACATGGTAGAGACACTGAGGGATTCCATCAGTGAGGCTGACAGCTAGGTTTGCCTCAAGGAAACTTAGGCCACCAAAACCTAAATGACAGTGCAGGGTAGATGAAGATCCTGGCACTTTGCCATGAAAAGGTCCCATGAGCCCCCTCTCCTCACAACCAGAGACCAAGTCTGTGTGAAAATAGAATCAGAAATAGGGGCATAATTAGGCATGGCAAGCATGATCCAAAGGGCTTGTGTTCAATAACAGTCTAGTCAGCCCAAAGTGGGCTTGGCAATGAATGGCGCCTTCCTGCTCCCTTGCAGGTGAGAGTTTGTGAGGAAGATCAGGCTGATTATAAACATAATAGGTTTCCCCAGTGCATCTGTTTAGAACCCCGATACATTTGATGTTGTCTCAAGTGCTACATTGAAATTTCAGCTGTTCGTGATAGAAGAGCACAAAGATGATATGCAGAGATAAAACACACACATAATCAGTCCAAATTCCTCCTTGACAAGTCGTATAGCTCACATTTAACTACAGGTCTATGTAAATAGCTTTGTACTGCATCTCTTGTTGGGTCTCACAGTTTTGCCAGCCAGGTAGAAAAAATATCATGGTCTACCTTTTTCGAGGGATGTAAGCCTGCTAAGTGATTTGTCTGAAGTCAGACAGCCGTGAAGAGAGTACCAAGCTCAGAAGCTGGGCCAGATTTCATGTACAGAGCTCTTCCCACAATGCTAGCCAAGTTCCTCTGACACCTTACTACCAGACTGCTAACACTTGACTGATTTAAGGAGCGCTTCCTCCTTCTGTCTCTTCATGGTCAGAGAACTTTGGAGACAGTTGCCCTGTTTTCTATTTCATTTGTTAATGTTCTGACTTTGTTTCCTCATGTCTTGTGCTTTGAATTCATTTTCCCCTTTTCACTGTTTTCTTAAGATGCAAGTTGAGGACTTTGATTTGAGCCCTTTCTTCTTGTAAAATACAGGAGTTAGGGTCAGAGCCTGTGTCCTGGTAGCCCCAGCAAGCCAGGCTCAGCCATTAGTCCTTAATAAGCCAATTAAAAGAGTCAAATGAATAGTGAAAAGCAAATAAAGGAGACTTACTCAGCGTGGCCATATCAGGAAAAAGAACAAAGAAATCCAGTGCCCCCTCCAACACCATCCTCAGGGTTCTGATCTGAGGTTTAGGTGTAAAGCTAAGCAGTACAGGTCCAGGTGTGGTCCTGCAAATTACTGGCCCATCATTGGGTTTCCAGTCTCTTTTGCAAGGTAGTCTGACAAGTAATCTCTTTCAAGAAGGCAAGCTCCATCACTCTGGCCCAGACTTTAGCCCTTTTCTTTTGCCAGCCTGAGAGTCTTAGAAGTCCAATTTCTCATTGCTTCATTTGTCTAACCACCAAACTGAGGGACACAAGTGTCTCTTTAGAACATCCTCCTTCCTACCAGGCAAGCCAGTTGTAAGAGAAGCAACTCAGGCTATACATTCCCCTCCAGATACTGCTCTAGTAGCACATAGTATTTGTAGTTCCTTTCATTTCATTCAAACTTCAAGGAAATCTTGGACCCATTTACTTAAAAGGTTTCCATTTAGTTTTCCAATATTTAAGGGAGAGATTCCAATTGTCTTTCTGTTACTGATTTCCAATTTAATTCCATTGAGAAAAGAGAACTTACCCCCTGTGGCTTAAATCCTTTTCAATTTAAGGTGAGTTTTAATGATCAGAATGAAGTTCATCTTGGCATATTTTTGGTATATTCTGGTTTTTTTACATATAATGCTTTATAATTGAGTTAAGTTTGAATACAACATCTTGCTGTTTGTTTTCTTGTACCATCTGTTGTGTGTTCCAGTTTTCTGTTTTGGACTGCTTTCTTTCAGAGGCAGTGATGGTTTTTATTATCCCATTTCATTTCCATTGTTGTTTTAACTATAATTTTGGGATGTTCTCGTTTAATTATTTTAGTAGTACATTGGGCATGTTAGTATACACTCAGACTCAAACATAGACTCACACACACACACACACACACACACATATACATACGCGCACACAGACATAATTGTGATTGACCTTCAAGCAGTACCATGACATATATGTAGATTAAGAATTCACATTGGGTCACTTCTATATCTTTCTCCTAGATTTTTTTTGTCACTCTGTTTACTTCTATTTAGGGTATCAATTTCTTACTACATTGTTATGTTATCCTTAATAATTATCTTTTGTAGCAATTTAAAACATCCCGGCTACTTTTCTATTGCTGTAATAAAATATCCTGACACACGCAACTTAAGAAAGAAGGTTGTCTTTTTGTTTTGTTTTTTGTTTTGTTTTGTTTTTTGTGTTTTGCTCATAGTTCAAGGTATATTCCATCATGGTGGGGAAGCCTTTATTTATATATTTTAGGATCTCAGCCAGGGAATGGGGCCACACACAATGGTGAATCATTCCATCTCAACTGATATAATCAAGTAAATCCCCCACAGGAGTGTTCAGAGGCCCATTTCCCTTGATTATAGACTTCATCAAGTTGACAACATTAACCATTACAAAACACAAGAAAAAAATTTTAGCTATCTACCCACATAGGTATAATTTCTGGACTCTTCATCCAGATTTCCTCTAGCATCCTCCTCCCCCTCCTCCTCCCCTCTACTTCAACTGCCCCCCATCTTCCTCGTCCCCCTCCTCTTCCTTTCTTCCTCCCCCCCAGAGTGTGTCCTAAATTGCCTGAACTGACCTTGTGTTTACTGTGGCCCAGGCTAGTTTGAACTGGCAACTCTCCTGCCTTAGCCCTTTGGGAGCTGGGATTACAGGCCTGGCTCATCTTTCTGTTTTAATGTTTCTTGTCTTGTCTGCTAATGCTAATGTCTCTGGGTCAGTTTCTATTAACGGTTTTCTCCTTATGATACACCACCATGCCTGGCACTTTTTAGCAAAAGTAAGTGTATGACACAGTCTTGTCAACTGTGGAGAAAATGCTGAGCTGCACATCTCTAAGACTTACTCATTTTACACCTCATTCAGTAAGCAACCAGGCATGCTTTGCATGTTTTAGATATTAACTCCTTATCAGACAGGTGCTTTGCAAGTGTTTTCTCTGACTGCGTAGGTTACCTTTTCTTTTTTTTTTTTTTTTTTTTTGTCTTTTTGAGACATGGTCTCCCTGTAGCCCCAGCTGTCCTGGAACTCACTATGGATACCAGGCTGGCCTTGAACTCACAAAGATCTGCCTGCCTCTGCCTCCCAAGTGCTGGGATTAAAGGTATATCCCACCATGCCTGGCATAGGTTACCTTTTCATCCTGTCTGTTTCCTTTGCTGTGTAGAAGTTTTTTAGTTTGATATTGTCTGTTCTTTTCTTTTGTTGTTTGTATTTTTTAAAAATTATTTATTTTCTTTGTATGAGTGTTTTGCTGCATGTAAGTATACCATGCATGCAATGTAGAAGCCAGAAGAGGGCATCTGATCCCCTGGAACTGGAGTTACAGATGGTTGTTAGCTGCCATGTGGGTGCTGGGAACCAAACCTGGGTCTTCTGCAAGAGCAGCCAATGCTCCTAACCACTGAGTCATCTCTCCAGCTCCTGCTGCTTGTGCTTTTGATGTCACATTCAAGAACTCTTCACCAAGACCAATGTCATCTGCTTTTGCCTTCGTGATCTATTCTAGTTTCAATTTCAAGTCTCTATTTAAATGTTTAATACATGTTGAGTTGGTTTTGTGTATGGTGTAAGATAGTGGTGCAAGTCCATCCTTCTACATGTGAATATCCAGTTTTCCCAATATTGCTGAAGAGCCTCTCTTCTCTCCGTGGATATGCTTGGCACCATTGTCAATGTTCAGCTGACTGTGTGTGGTTTTATTCTCAACTGATATTCTGCTCCCCTTGTCTATAGGTGGCATGGCTTTCCGTGAGGAGACACGAATAAATGTCACTTCACTCCATTAGGTCATCAATAACAGACGAAAGAAATGAGTCTACCTAAATCTAGCTTGCTGAACCAGGGAATTTGTGGTTACTTCATGGAGCATGAGTAAGGAGTTAACCACAGGAACATAGGCAACCTATTGGTAGATATATCACTGAAAAAGAATCTCCTCTCCTGCCACTCAGCAGTTAATCACCACATCTATGTCTTTGGGAAGTGGCAGGGCCTCATGTGTCATCTCACGAGCCCTTTGTGCACTGCCTTGTGAGTCTTCCTCTCTCCTTCTGTAAGGGGATGTTAGTGGGCCCAATCTTGTGAAAGTCATGCACAGGTGATCACAGCTGCTCTGATTTCAAGAGGGCAATGCCATGTCATGCTCAGAGGACCAAGTTCCACAACACTGTGCATCTGCTGTTATACGAGTACCATATTGCTTTAATTGTACCTTTGTAAGTAATCTATTTTGAAATCAGAAAGTGTGAACCTTCCAGTTCTGTTCTTTTTCAAATTGCTTTGGCTGTTTAGGATCCTTTGTGAGTCCAGATGAATTTTAGGGTTCTTTTTATTGCTTCTCTTGAATACATTGGATCTTTTACCCCTGCTAATACATTTGACCTTTTTTTCCTGAGATGCAGTACAGGTACATGAAAGCATTTTGATACTTTTTAAGGTTTTGATGTTAAGATTTACTGGATAGGACCAAAACAGCATCTAGTTTGGGGCTAAGTATATTCTATTACCGAAGCAAGACCCTCTGAGTATATTCCCAATGCTCCATGAATTGCAAAAAGTTCCTGCCTGCCAGTAAGCAGGAATGGTCCCATTGCCTGTGAGTCTCAAATACCTCTATTCCTTTGAGAAGGCTCTTTCTTTAGTCCTGGGTGGTTTGTTCACATTTGTATTGGTCAGTATTTTGCTGACTACTCAAATGACACTATTTGCATGTACCCCAGGTTTTCTCCACGTGTAGCCCACTCCTCTCCCCTGCTCTACCCTTTGAACTCTAGCAGTCATGGTCCCTCCATTTTCTTCAGACTTTGAGATCCATCTGCTAAACGCAGGGAATTTGTCAGACTGTGTGGTTCCCCTCTGCTTGAACTGTCCACAGGAAACTCTCACCAGACATCAAGTTGGCCTCTCTAAGCCTCTGAGAATATCCTGGAAAAGGGGGTGAAAAGAATGTAAAAGCCGAGGATGGAGGATGGGGCGGTGTGCTGTAAAAAACACGTCTCCTGGACACGAGATGGCTGCGGTGCTCATGGACTCTCTGCAGCTGTGGTGACCTGCACAGGACCTGTTCAGGCCCATCAACATTTCCTCATGAATGGGGGAGGGGCTTATGAGGGCCCACTCTTCTCTGAAGGACTAATGGCAGTTGATGGCTGCTGGGGGAGTGGGTGTCATTTTATTCCTTAGTATAGCTACTGATAAGTTGCCGGTGCTGCAGTAAATACTCCCTCTCACGCTCATCCATAATTCTACTTAGTGGGTCACAAAAAATTAAAATAAATAAAAATATGAAAGTAGGAGCTGGAGACATGGCTCAGCTGTTAGGAGCACTGGCTGCTCTGGCAGAGGACCCAGGTTTGATTCCCAGCACCCACATGGCAGCTAACAACCATCCATAACCCCAAGTCCAAGGAATCCAACACCCTCTTCTGACCTCCCTGGGCATTGCATGACATGGGTGCATTCACATACATGCAGGCAATACACTCATACACATAAAATAATTCTTGTCTTTTTGAGACGGGGTCTCCCTGTAGCCCCAGCTGGCCTGGAACTCACTACATAGACCAGGCTGGCCTCGAGTTCACAAAGATCCACCTGCCTCTGCCTCCCAAGTGCTGGGATTAAAGGCGTGCGCCACCACACCTGGCCAAAATAATAAATAGTTTTTTAAAATACAAAAGTAGAAGACAATTTATTAGGAAGAAGACTTTGAGCAGGAGAGGGAGGGGGATGAAGGAAGGTAATGGGGGTTGTAAATGATGAAATATCAGTACACACATATATGAAACTGTCAAAGGGTAAATAGAAAACTGAAAAAATAAGTTGGGGTGATTATGGATCTTAGTTTCACTGCCTGAAACTCAATGTCACAGAAAGCAGTTTTACACACTTTTATCTAATTTTCCATTGTTTCAGGAATAAGAGCAAATTCGGTCCTCATTACTTCACATTGGTGAGAAACAGACATCCTCTTCTACCATCCCTGACATCTGTATTTATGTGAATTCTCTTGGCAAGAAGAATAAATTCCTGTTACATTTTAGAATATTCTAATATGATTTCATAAATGCTACAAACGTGAAGAATGATCCAAAGAAAGCTAAAAATTGATGATGGCTATAAGCATGGAAACTTTATAATGCCATCGTGAGACTCTAGACCATGAAGACTTAAAACAAAAGTTATTTACAAAATTAACATTCAGGAAGAGTAAATTATTACAATAATATCTGAGACACATTTATTTGTGAAATGCTAGTTCTTACTATAAAGTACCTATTTTGCATAGACTTATATATGTTCAGTGTCACAAATAAAATTCTCACAGAGACAAGGAATGAAGGAGACAGTTTTTTTTTTATGAAAATGAAAATATTTACCATCAGCACATATACTTAATCATAAACTAAAGGAATTTCTCTCTGATAAAGTTCAAAATAGATACCATCAGCACAAAAAAATCTTGTGACAGAAATATTTCATCAGAAGAAGATAAGTACACAGCGATTGGCTGACCTGGATGGCTGAATACCTACTAATAGTCTAACATTCTTGGTTGAAAGCAACAGAAATAATCTCATGTTACTGAGAAGAAAAACATTTTCTTACAAAGATATCAGAAGGCTCACAAAGTTGATGTTACAGATGTAAATCTTGGTGAGAAAACTAAGCTAGAAGTAAGGGGTTTGGGTGGTTAGATCCAATATTAGGGTATGCCATAGGAAACAACTTACCTGGGGACTTTTATAGCCAATACATGCAAAACTCTTACACAAGGGAAATGAACTAAAACCACATTAGTTCTTTATGTCATTTAGTCAACTTCTAAAGTCTCAGGCAAGAGTATCCAAGAGTATTCAGTTAACCAGTCAAATTCATGTGCCTGTGTCCCTATTGTTGGTGTTCAGCAGCAATTGCTGTAACCCCAATTCCTTCCAGGATTCACTCAATAGTAGATTTTCTGAACAATGACAATGAGAAAATATTCAACAATAGAACAGATTCAGATGCTACATAGCAAATACAACAACAAAGGTTCACTGATCTGTCTTTTGGAAACTTTTTTTCTGTTAGGAAAATTTGTCCACAGCTTGGACGTAGTGCAAAGGCATTCCTGAGAACCACACTGGAGTGTGAGGTAGTGTCTAGTAGATCTGGGAAGAGTCATCTTATGTTTTAGAAATGAGGACCTATATTTACCTGGACACATGCTATTGATTAGGCAGTTTTACAACTCTACAAAAGCAAACATTATAGAAAATCAAAATAACACAAATGACGTTTGTCCCATGGCAATGGACATGGACTGGTGTAGTAATGACCTTTCTGAGAATGAATCTTGTAACAATCATTTACAAATTGAATGCTTGCATAATCTTGCAAACCAAGTTAATGACAAGTTTTGAGAACATTTAGAACTATGTACTGCTTGTTTACATACTGTGTATTCAGCTTGTTCAGAATTAACTGACCTCTAAGAAAAACAATGCCTTGTAATCAGTGCTACAATGCCTTGTAATCCTGATGTAATTAAGTGCTACAAACTAAACTGAACACAGTTTTAATTTTATACCATGTTTCCTATGTCTCCCTGACTTAGAACAATGTATGTTTATGTGAGATGTGGTAATTAGACCTAAGATCACCCTTGCTAAAAGCAATAATATTCTTGAAAACATCAACAACATTGGAAACAACATATTCTCCACAAATGCTGAAAGCAACATATGGGATAAGTTTATGGCATCTATTTGTGGTTTTGTATGCTCTTTTGAATCAGTAGGGTCAGAAAATCAGCCTTTTTCTTTATAGAAAAATCTTAACAAAGATTGTTTATGCCTTCCACATATCCTGTGTTTGATAAGCTCTTCAGTAAGTATGGGAGGAAGCTCTTTGTTTGATACAGAGTTTTGAGAGAACAGCTCTGAAAAAAATCAGAACAACCCAAGGACAGATTAGGCTCACTCTTGGTTAAATGATTCTAGGAGTCGGTTGTTCTTAAATGTGGCACTCACCACAAACTGACCAAGTGATACAAATCACTTATATCTAAATGAAAAGAGATGGTAAATATAGTTTTTCTGTTTTAGAGAATCCTAACCACTTTAAAATCTAAATGATCAATCTTATTCAAGCTTCTTTTATTTCCGTGAATAGAAACATTTCTATTTTCTGAGCTCTCTTTAAATCAGCCTGCCTTGCTGGGTCCACCCATATTAATGCATATTAAATACATTCTAGACTTGTTCACTTTTGTTTTTTATGAGTCATATTTTATTTCTTTTTTGAAATTTATATTTTGGTAATACATTCTCCAGTATCAGTATACTCAGCCTTAAGAAGTATCTTGATGCTCTATTTCTCTGGCTAATTTATGAACAAATATAGTTTATATTGGTACATATAAATAGAAAGAGAGAGAGGTTCTCCTTAATACAACTATGACACAGAGATTATTTTAACTTGAAAAATTTTTAAGTGTCAAATACCCAGAGGTAGAATTGTATAGATAGAAAGTGTACAAACTCTAGGGCCAGAGTAGCTGGTGTTCACTACCTCTGTGACCTTTGGCAACTCATCCAACCTTTCTTTGAGTAAGTTTCCTCTTCTATAAATTTGTGATAATAGTATCTATTAGGTTGTTATGTGATTAGTGCCTGAGACACAGAAAGCATCAGCCAAGTGTTGTTGATATCATTAACATTTGTGTTTCAAGTTTACAAAGTAAAGATTTATAATCTTTGCATAGTATATAGTACTGAAACAGTTTATCTGCCCATTCAAATTATGGTAGGTTGCCTTTTCAAAATAGAAGCATTGGTGTTTCTCAGCCACTTAATACTTTAAAATGTGGCCTTGGCATATTCTTATCAAAAGGTCGTACCATTTACCTTATTATTGAAACTCAGAAGGTCTTCAGGAGCTTGACCGATACAATGTGGCAGAAGTGGCATTTTGCAATTTATAGAGTTGGGCACAAGATGCCTTCTATCTGTATCTTGTAGAACACTTGCTGATGGAATGTTCTTTTTTTTGGAACTCCAGATGCTAAGCCTGAGAAGCCCAAGTCACAGGAGAAGATGTATGTGGACACTCTAGCTGTTTTTTCTAGTTAGATCTTCAGCCCAAATCAGCTGTCAGCCATGTGGTTGATTCATTTTGAATGTGCGTCTCAGTTGGACCTTCAAATGATGCCAGGCCCATCTTCTACCTGGAACTTCATGAGACATTACAGGAAGAGCCTTTCAGCTAAACCCCACTAATCTGTAGACCCAAGACAGATAATAATAAATTGCTGTTCAAGCCCTGGGCTTTTGGATTATTAGTTATACAGCAATAGAACATGAATGAAGACATCATGTGGTCTCCCTGTGTAGACTCTAACAAGAGTTTCTTTGGTTTATTATACGTGCAAATTGCTCTATAAAAACATTATTCTGTAAGAAACTACAAACTAAAATCATAGCCACTTTGAACCATCATTCCTCTCAGACATGAGCTGAGGTGTAAGTTCACAGCTCATTTGTAGTCATTGTCAGCATAAATATTTTTTTTTTAATGAGAGATCTTTTTAAGTGCTTCCTGACTTAAACTTTCCCCTCCTGGGAATTCTAAATTGCATTTCCATCAAAGTGACCCTGGCTTCTTGAGTTCCAGGATTTTTGAAACCCTACATGGTAAAAAACCTAAAAAAAACATACCATTTAAAAACTGCAACTAGTTTTATGCTCTTGAGGGGGATGTAGATTGTCCTTTGTGGAAGATGGACACTTGACTTAGAGCAAGAAAACCAATATAATTTTAGTTACACAAAATTATCACTAAAAACAGTTTTAAGGCTGCCATTCCAAAGACCTGAGTGTTTTGAACAATAATACAAAGTTTGTCTTACTGGCCATTCTCATTTTGTAGGTTCTATATTTTAAAACAGTGGTTCTCAAGCTTGAAATTACTTTTTAAAATATTGGAAATAGGGGCTGGAGAGATGACTCAGTGATTAAGAGCACAGGCTGCTGTGGCAGAGGACCTGGGTTCCATTCCTAGCACCATGGCAGCTGTCTGTCTGTAATTCCAGTTCCATGGGATCCAGCACCCTCTTCTGGCCTCTGTGGGTACTGCATACATATGGTGCACTTACACTCATACACATGGTGCAGCAAAACACTCATGTACATAAAATTTTTAAATTTTTTAAAAGTACTTAAAAATATCGCCTATTTTATTATGATTAAATTATTTGAATGTATAAAAACATAAAAAATATACATTGAACACCTACTAGGTGCCAGGCATTGTTCTTGGCCCTAGTAATGACCCTGAATGCAGTGAGTTTATAAACTCTTCAATGATTGTAAGTGAGCCAAGCCATTTATTTCTACATATGGCATTATTCAAGATAGAAAAAAGTCCATATTTTGAGAAATACACTAATGCTGCACAGCTATAATCTAACGCCATTGTCCTGGTTTCTTTCTTCATTGCCGTGACAAAATACTCTGACCAATACCAACTTGGGGAGGAAAGGGTTTACTCAGCTTACATCTCCCAGGTTCATCAGGGAGCCCAAGGTAGGAACTCAGGGCAGGAACCTGGAAACAGGACCTGGAGCACAGGCGTACCACCCACAGTGGGATGGGCCCTCCCACATCACTCATCAAGAAGATGCCCTCAGTCATGGCCACAGAGGCAATGGTCCAATAGAGGTAATTCCCCAATTGAGGCTCCCTCAACCCAGGTGTGTCAAGTTGACACTAAAGCTATCCAGCACAGCCTTCAAAAGGCCAAAGGGGGTCTAGAAAAGGGCAGACATTAATGCCATCACCCACAGTGGGATGGGCCCTCCCACATCACTCATCAAGAAGATGCCCTCAGTCATGGCCACAGAGGCAATGGTCCAATAGAGGTAATTCCCCAATTGAGGCTCCCTCAACCCAGGTGTGTCAAGTTGACACTAAAGCTATCCAGCACAGCCTTCAAAAGGCCAAAGGGGGTCTAGAAAAGGGCAGACATTAATGCCATCATTTGCCTGGAAATCAAAGGGGCAGAAATGAGGATTCAGAAAGCAGGCTATACAGCGAGGTAAAAACCCCCTCTCTCCAGGGTCCTGTCACTCAAATATGAACCCTGAGACAAAACCATTCTGTGGTGGGAACCATATGCACAAGCATCTTGAGAATTGAAAATTGGAGAAAAACTACTGTCTCCAAAATATGAAAACTTCTGTGTCAATCAATATTAATAGATATTTAATTAAAGGACTATGAAATACAGCATTATGTCAACAGCATTAATTGTTAAAATTAGTATTCATTAAAATGCCATTACACTTCGCAAGTAATTAATTGGTCACATTATCTCATTTTGTAAGAATTCTCAGAAATGTGCAGTGATTGCCAAGAAACCTTTCCTAGTCATAAATTAGATGAGTTCCCAAATAATTTCCAAAAGAAACAGAAAATCCACCCATTATCCTCAGTAGTAAATTAATATGGGATGTGGGCATGAGCCAACATGTTTGATAGGAAGTAGAGTAAGGTCTCCCCAAATTTGTGAACCTACAGGCAAGGATTGTTTTAGATGCTGAACTATCTGAGTTTCCAGAGTCTGTTCCACAATGGTAATTAGTTCCCTAGACAGACCAGACATTACGTCAGGAGGGTTCCTATAAGGAGCAACTTTAAAACTGTATACTGCCCCTGTATGATTTAGAAAAAGGTCACCTCTACCTAATCACTATGTCCCATTCAGGAAACACAACTTGATGATATGGGGAAGGAGTGAATTTCAGCCTCATATGCCTCCTTATTCAGGATGTAGCATGCCCAGTGTAGCCATGAATGTGCTCTGTGGGCATGTCCAGCTCTCTGAAGCAACTGTCAGTCACCCCGTGGCTCACTTTCCCTTCAACAGTCTTTAAACCTTTGTTCATACCCACAGAAAAACTTGGCTTGGCCACTGTGTTCTTGTAAGTAATAAAAGAATATAAAACTTGCATTTGGAACAAAAAGAAGAACAAGACTTCCTTTTATCAGAAAATAGTTGTGTGTACTAGAACAGGAATGTGGACAGGGTCATTGTCAGTTAGGATATCAAGACTGAGTCAGAGCACCATAGCTGTGCTGGTTAGTTTTGGTCAAGTTGACACAAACTGGAGATATCTGGGAAGAAAGAAACTTAACTGAGGAATGTCCTCCATTGGATTGGTCTGTGGCCATGTCTGTCAGGTATTTTCTTAATGGATAATTGGTGTAGGGAGGGCCAGGCCACTGGGGGCGGTACCATCCCTGGGAAGGTGGGCCTGAGCTGTATAAGAAAACTAGCTGAGCAAGCCAGGAAGAAGCAAGCCAAGAGGAAGCAAACCAGTAAGCAGCATTCCTCCATGGTTTCTGCCTTCAAGTTCCTTCCCTGAGTTCCTGCCTTGACTTCCTTCAAAGACAGATTGTGAAGTATAAGATGAATTAAATGCTTGCCTTCCCAAGTTGCTTTTGGTCATGCTATTTTATCACAGCAACAGACAGAAAATTAGAACAGAAATTGGTACCAGAGGGTGGGATACTGCTTTGTTGGACTTGACCATGTTGTTTTTTCGGAGGCATGTGGAACCATTTGGAACTTTGAACTGGAGAAAAAGTCATTGCATGCTCAGAGCTTAATGTGGGAGCTGGAAGATAAAAATGCTTGGAAAAATACAGATGATGGAGACCTGGTTTGTGAGCTTCAAAGGGAAGTCCCCCCAAAACTCTTTCAGGACTGTGTGATATTTTGAATTAAGAATTTATGGAAGTGAAACCTTTTGTGCTTTACATGGACAATGGATATTGGTCATCTGGGACTGAAAAATCAGTTGTGATTAACAAGAGACTAACATCATTGAGGTTAAATCTTATGGGACGCATTTCCTCAGAGCCAACATACAGATGTTGTGGCCCAAAGGGAGCTAAGACTCCATCTCAGTCTAGAAGCAGAACTTGGTAATGTGTAGGAGTCTCCCACATGGTACTGATTTTAGCAGCATGAAAGTTACAAAGCTGAAGAGGTCATGAAGAGAATCTGAGGCTTAGTACCAATGTGAGGCCATTGGTGAAGGTGCAGACTCAGTTGCAGTGCTGACCTCAGTATATTGGCATTGCCAGGATTGTGGGGTTACCACCAAAGACAGTGGACTGTGTGGAGTGGAGTCTGCTTGAGCCTGGGAGACAAGTTGTGTATATACAGATGCTAAAGCCAGAGAAATGGAGCTGCCCAAGCCTTTTGGAGAGCAGAAGATCATGACTGCAGCATGGAAGTCAGACACTGAGCTATTTACATTGTCCAATTTTGGCTTTCCTTTGATCTGATTTTAACTGTGACCTGGTTCCTCCCTCTTGGAATAAGAAGTATTTAACTTGTTTTTGACTTTACAGGAGCCCACAGTTAAGAGACTGAATATATTAAAGAGACTTTGAACTTTCAAAGTGTTTGAATTTTTTTTTAAAGATTGTAGGACCTTTAAAGTTCTACTGTGTTTTATATTATGATATTAACATGAGATCTTAGGGATAAACAGGAAAGGAAAGGTTATGGTTTAGTAATGTATTTGTGAGTCAAGTTGACAAGGGATTGATTGTACTGATTTGACACAAACTAGAGACATCTGGGAAGAGGGAACCTCAATTGAGAAATTTCCTCCTTTGGCCTGTGGCCATGTCTCTCAGGCATTTTCTTAATTGCTAATTGATGTAGGAGGGCCTGGTCCTCTCTGGGTGGTGCCATCCCTGGGCAAGTGGGCCTGGGCTATATAAGAAAAATAGCTGAGCAAGCCAGGAGGAAGCAGGCCAGTAAGCAGAGTTCCTCCATGGTCTCTGCTTCATTTCCTGCTCAGGGTTCCTGCCCTGAGTTCCTGCCTGATTTTTCTTAAAGGGAAGTGTAACATGAAATAAATCCTTTCCTCCCCAAGCTGCTTTTGGTCATTGTGCTTCATCATAGCAACAGAAAGCCAACTAGGTCAGTAGCATGGAGACCTTGCAGAATGTGAGACAGCCTGCTCTAGAGTCCTTAAAATAACAGGGACATGTGTCAACACAGTGTGTGCTAATCAGATGATAGGGCATGAATATTAGAAATTGGGTACATAGGAGACTGGAGATATGGCTCAGTGTGTGGGAGCACTGGCTGCTCTTGCAGAGGACCCAGGTTCGATTCTCAGCCCCTACATGGCAGTTAACAACCATCCATAACACTAGCTCTTAAGGCTCTGATGCCCTCTTCTGACTTCTGCAAGCATTGCATGACATGGGTACACTTACACACATGCAGGTAATACACTCATACACACGGTCAGTAGTTAAGAGTACTGGCTGCCCTTGCAGAGGACCTGGGTTTGATTCCCAGCACCTACATGGCTGCTAACAACCATCCATACTCCAGTTCCAGGGAATCCAGTGCCCTCTTCTGACCTTCACAAGCATTGCATGACATGGGTACACTTACACACATGCAGGTAATACACTCATACACACAAAATATAAATAATAAATATTTTAAAAAGCAGAAGATGAATACTTAAAGCAAAGCCCAAATTTGTTTTGTAGTCACTAGCTATTGAAGCCAAAACAAAAGTGTGACAAGTCCTTTCCTCTGCAGAGGAAAGTCTAACAAAAGCACTCAAGTAGAATAAAAGAATGTTAAATGAAATTAAAATAAAAATAAAAATTTCCTTTACAACTTGAGCTCTGGCATGTCAACAATTACATTAACTGTAAATAAACTAAATAACAAAGTGAAAGACAGAGATTGGTAAATAGCTAATAAAACACAACCTATCTATAGGCCATTCACAGGAAATTCACTTCAAATTCAACAACACATAGGTTAAAAACAAAAGGAGGAAAAAAAATAGAATACAAATGTTAATTTTTCTAAAGCTCTGTGTGTGTATGCATATACACTAAATTAACGTCCAAAGAAAAGAAAATGACTAGAAAAAAGAGGATCAATTCATTAGAAGGACAAATGACCCAAAATGTGTGATCTCTAAACAAAACAGCCCTTCATGTACATAAAACAGGAGAAGCAACAAAAATGATAGAGCTGAAAGAACCTTCAAATCTACGAACATTTCTGGAGACTTCAGTAACCCTCTCCCAACCAATAGAATTGTAAGACGGCAATCAGCAAGAGCATAGACTCTCTGAACAGTGTGATCAATCAGCATGATCTAACAGTCGTGTGGAACACTGTAATCACCAGTAGCAGAGAACATATATTTGTAAACAACAACAACAACAAATCATCCATGGAGCATGTGCTGAAATATGCTAGGTTCCAGGCCATAAAAGAATCCTAATATTTAGAAGAAATGAAATTATGAAGTATGTTCTTCTGGCTATAATGGAATCAAACTAGAAATTAGAAAAACAGAAAACACTATACTTCAAAAATCCATCTATGGAAGAAAGAAGAAACATGAAAGAAAGGGAAACTAAAATGAAAATATACACATTTAAAATATGTAGGTTTCACCTAAAGTAGCCCTGAGAGAGGAATCTTTTCTACCAAAATACTTACATTGGGGATGTTAGAAACTGGAGAGAGAATAGAAATGTGAATCCAAGCACAGAGAGGTATAAGAACAAAATAGTGGAAATAAAGGTAAAAATAGAGGAAAAACTGGTTAGTTGGAAAATCAATTAAAAAAAGTAAAACCATTGAAGACTGACATAAAAAGGATACAAATCACCAATATCAAGCATAAAACAGAAAACTCACTGCATGTCCTGTAGCCATGGAAAGGGTTAGAAGAGCACATGACAAAAAGCTTTATGCTCATAAATTCAACAAATTCCTCAAAAACTCACTACAAACTATCAAACCTCAGTCAAGATGAAATAGCATAATAATCTTACTGCCATTAAAAATTAAATTACTGGGGCTGGAGAGATGGCTCAGTGGTTAAGAGCACTGGTTGTTCTTACAAAAGACCCAGGTTCGAATCCCAGCACCTATATGGCAGCTAACAACTGTCCATAACTCCAGTTCTAAGGGATCTGACAGCCTCTTCTGTCCTCCTCAGGCACTGCATGACATGGGTGCACTTACTTACATGCAGGCATAACACTCATACACATAAAATGCAAATAATAAAATATATTTTTAAATTAAATTACTCATTTAAAAATTACTGAAAAAGAAATGTTTAGGCTTTATAAGAAATCTACCAAACATTTAAAATAGCATTTTTATTCAGTATTTTCCAGTAAACAAAATAAGAGAATATTTTTCAACTCAATTTGATGAGGCCAGTGTTACCTTGATAACAAAATGAGACCAAGATAATACAAAAAAGCATGTAGCTAATAAAAAAAGGTCAACTATCACTTTTTGCAGATGATATGATACTATACCTAAGAAATCACAAAAGTTCCACCAGAAAAGCCCTAGAACTGATCAACACTTTCAGTATAGTGGCAGGTTATAAAATCAATCTACAAAAATCAGTAGCCTATCTATACACCAATAACAAGCAATTGGAGAAAAAAATACATGAAAATGCTCCCATTCACAATAGCTGCAAAAAAATTAAAATATCTTGGAATAAATCTGACCAAATACACCAAAGATCTCTATAATGAAAAATTTAAATTGTTAAACAAAGAGATTGAGGAAGACACCAGGAGGTGGAAGGACCTCCCACGCTCATGGATTGGAAGAACAAATATTGTGAAAATGACCATCCTACCAAAAGCAATATATAGATTCAATGCAATCCCAATCAAAATCCCCATGACATACTTCATAGAATAAAAAAAAAAAAGATCCTTAAATTCATATGGAAGCACGAAAGGCCCCAGATAGCCAAAGAAACCCTGAGCACAAAGAGCAACCCTGGGGGGATTACTATACCAGATCTCAAGGTATACTACAGAGCTATAGTCATAAAAGCAGCATGGTACTGGCTTTTGGTGCCATAGTACCAAAAATAGACATATAGATCAAAAGAACATCATTAAAGATCCAAACCAGAGTACATGCAATGTCAGCCACCTGATATTTGACAAAGGTGCCAAGAACACACAATTGAAGAAAGGCAGCATCTTCAACAAATGGTGCTGGCAAAACTGGATCTCTACCTGTAGAAGAATGAAACTAGATCCTTATCTTTCACCTTGCACAAAAGTCAACTCCAAATGGATCAAAGACCTCAATGTGAAACTGGAAACCCTGAAACTATTAGAATAAAATATTAGCAGTAACTTACAGGATATAGGTGTAGGAAAGGATTTTCTAAAACAGACAGAAATTGCTCAGAAATTAAGGTCAGCAATCAATAAGTGGGACCTCATTAAACTAAAAAGCTTCTGTACAGCAAAAGAAACAATCAAAAAAGTGAAGAGAAAACCCACAGAATGGGAAAAAATCTTCACCAGTGACACATCTGACAGAGGTTTAACATCCAGAATATAAAAGAACTGAAAAAACAAAGGATCAAGAAACCAAATGATCCAATTAAAAGATGGGCTAAGTTCTAAACAGAGAGTTCTCAAATGAAGAAATAAAGATGACAAAAGAACATATCAAAAAGTGTTCGACATCATTAGTAATTAGGGAAATGCAAATTAAAACCACCCTAAGGTATCATCTTACCCCAATTAGACTGGCTATGATCAAGAGAACAATGATACCAAATGCTGGTGAAGTTGTGGAGAAAGGGAAATGCTCATTCACTGCTGGTGGGATTGCAAACTTGTGCAACCTCTATGGAAAGGTGTGGAGAACTCTTAAAAAACTAAAGACAAGGGGCTGGAGAGATGGCTCAGCAGTAAAGAACACTGACTGTTCTTGCAGAAGACCCAGGCTCGAATCCCAGCACCCACATGGCAGCTAACAACTGTCCGTAACTCCAGTCCCAGGGGATCCAACAGCCTCTTCTGTCCTCCGCGGGCATTGCACAACACGGGTGCACTTACCTACATGCAGGCAATACATGTATACACATAAAATAAAAATAATAAATAAAAAAAAGCTAAACAAAACTAAAAATGAGCCTACCATATGACCCAGTTATACCACTCCTTGGCATATACCCAAAGGACTGATCCTATTGTAGAGACACTTGTACAACCATGTTTGTTGCTGCTCTTTTCACAATAGCTAAGAGATGGAAGCAACCCAAGAGCCCCTCAATACCTAAGAGATGGAAGCAACCTAGGTGTCCCTCACACAATGGAGTTCTATTCAGCAGTAAAGAAAGATGAAATAATGAATTTGCAGGTAAATGGATGGGTCTAGAAACTGTTATACTAAGTGAAGTAACACAGACTCAGAAAAACAAACGACATATGTTGTCCCTCATATGTGGGTTGTAACACCAAATCCTTTTAAATTCCAGGTCCTTTTAATGAGATGAGCTTCGTGAAATAACAACCATCATCAGGACTTCAGCTGAGCCTGATTGCTAAACATTGTCACAATTGGGCTTGTTGACAGTAGTGCTCATTCATTAAAGGAGGGCCAAGCAGGCTCATTGGACCCTCACTGCATTATCCAGCCACTCTTCCCAATCAACTGTATGTAATTTGACCCTAATCACACCTGGCCTCCTGGATTTGGGGAGGGCTAAAGTTTACAATGTGGGGAAGGCTAGGAAGAGAAGGCATGACCCATGCTGGGTAAAGGCTTTCCAATGTGCATACCCTCTGGTCATACATACACCTCAGCAACCCCTTAGCTGTCTCAGTACATAAGCTCAATAAATTCATTGGATCTCCAGTAAAACTTTAATCGGACATTGGCTCGACACTAGTACCTTGAAAGGGAATAAGCATTGCTTAGCATCTCCAGGAAAAGAAGTCTCACAACAGATGGAAAATTTATTTGTTAATGCTATTATTTCTCATGATTATATTTAAAAAACCAAGAAAATGAGAATGTAAAAGATGTTAAAAGGATATGGGAATGGAGATATTTTCCAAAATAGAAAAAATGAGAAAGCCTAAGCAAGTGATAAAGGTCTTTTTAGGTTTGTTATGATATTTAAAGGATGAGACAAAAATAATATACACATAATCTTAAAACGTCTATGGTTAGTTTAGTCAACTACTTTAAGGAACAAAATACATATCCATTCAAAGTTTATCTGAGAATATTTTTCTACCCAAGCCCTATCTACATAGCACATGATAATTGAAAGTACCAGACTGGCGGAACTAACCTTATTGGATGTTTAATAATCATAGTTTGAGGCCTATACTAATGTGGTCAGAGGGACTTAAAGGACAGTTTTTGCCCTTTTCCCTCCAAGGTCGACTAAGTTCCAGGGGACTATGGAACATCTCTCAATATGTCCTGTAACTTTGGTGAGGCACCTGTCCTCTTGTTCAGGGAGGACATGGAGACCTCACAAGATGGACTTGATCCAGTGTCCAGTCTACAAAGAGGAGAGTCAACTCAGAGAAAACATGTCATTCATGCTTCCAAGTGAGGCCAGACATGGTCGAGCAGGACCTTTGACTTATCTTCACATAGATGGAACTGGTAAAAGAAAGGAGCCAGGAGCTCCTCCCAAGCCCATGTGACCCCTGAGGAACAGATCCTCAAATGACCTTAAGTGTAAAAAT
>NW_008343385.1:3952925-3996842 GCF_000622305.1 Nannospalax galili | reverse complement strand
CAAGGGCTTTCTTTTCTTCCTACAGATAAGAGTTATGCAATTTGAGCATCTTTTTGATAGACCTACTGAAGGGGTACCCCAATTGCCTCACCCTGCATCCCTGTTTAGCATGGAATAAGACAGAGCAGTCTGCATCCCAATTCTCTATGAGCAATTTGGGTAACCTCTTCAGACGGTGGTGTGGTAAGAATGGGAAGTAGGATCTGCCTAGGCAGTTAGGGTGAAAAAGACCCCAAGGAAAAGTAGCCAGTTTCTTGCCTAACAGTCAAAATGTCCTTGGGCCTCTTAGCAACATGGTATGCTCCAAAGAATGAAAATATCAAAAGTATTTGGAAGCTCTGATCTAATCCCTGAAAGATTTTCGGGTTACCTTTTCAGAGGGGGGAATGTTAGAGTAGCCAAAAGCCCTATAAAAATAAATCAATCAAAGAAGGAGTACATAAAGTTAACAGAAAAAAAGTGATGGGGAGATATTGGAGGAGTTGGAGGGGAGGGAGTGGGCATGGGTTTGATCAAAACACCTTATATGCATGTATGAAATTCTCAATAAATTGTTTATTTTAAAAAAAAAGCATGTAGATAAATTTTCTTAGCTTTTACCTATAGTAAAATTTTTTTAAAGAAAATTATTTTTATTTTATATATATGAGTGTATTGCCTGCATGTACATAAGTGCACCCGTGTCATGCAATGCTAGAGGAGGTCAGAAAAGGCTGTCGGATCCCCTGGAACTGGAGTTATGGACAGTTGTTAGCTGCCATGTGGGAATTGAAGCCAGGTCCTCTTCAAGAGCAGCCAGTGCTCTTAATTGCTGAGCCATCTCTCCGGTCAGTCCCATAAAATGCTTTTTGTTTTAGTTTATCCAGCAAAATACAGGAGTCTATTTTTAAAAAACAAAGTTACCTTTCCAATTTGGAGTCCTACCCCACACTTCAGAGGAAACAGTTTGTAAACTTTGAATAAAGAGACAAAGAAAAAGATGTTTTTCCAAAATGTAATAATAATGTTCTTCAAAACTGTCCTATGACTGAACAAGTCTGCAGGCATAGCATGACACAGGCGCACTTACCTACAGCAGTACACTTATACACATAAAATAAAAAGTAATTTTTAAAGTTTTGGTGGTAAAACATGATTTATTATTGTATTCTAAATATGCATACTTATATTTTTAGACAAGCGTGCCTCTCACCACTCATCAAAGAGGCTTCTTTTTAAAATATTTTATTTATCAGTTACCCAATGTGGGTGCTGGGAACTGAACCCAGGACCTCTGGAAGAGATGTACTCTCAACCACCGAGTCATCTCTCCAACTCCAGATCTTGAAATCTTGATCCTCTAACTGCTGGGATTCAGGCTTGTACCATCACACTTGGCTTAAAGTAACTCTTTTAAACAATTTATTTATTTGTATTTTATATATATGAATGTTTTTCCTTCATGTATGTTAGTGAAGCCATGTCATGCAGTGCTGGAAGAGGCCAGAAGCGTGTGTTGGATCCCCTGGAATTGGAGTTACAGACAGTTGTTAGCTGTTATGTGATGCTGGGAGCCGAATCTGGGTCCTTTGGAAGAACAAGTATCTTAACAACTGAGCCATCTCTCTAGCCCCCCAAAGAAGCTCTATTTGCAAAAGATAGAGACTATTACAAAGTTCCACAACTGGTCAAATGCCGAGAATAAGTGTCTGTGAGGTGTCCAGCACTATGTGACATGCGTACAATATATTCTTTACATCTAAGGCTTAGGGAACATAGTGGAACAGGGGGCAGAAAAAATATTAACACATCTCTCAACTCTTACCTGTGAAGCTTCCTCATGCAGTAGGTGGTGAGTAACCCAGAAAGCCACAACTGACCAAGGTGCAGAGAATAAGGGATTGCAGAGTGCTTATCCCTGATAGGACATCTATATCAAACCTCTGCCACCCAAGGCCCAGGGACCATTGCAGAGGAGGAGGAAGAAAGACTGTAAGAGTCAGAGACAGTGGATGATCATAAGGAAACAAAGGTTTCTAGACAGTTAGAAGTTACTCACACAAACTCACATCAATGGTTAAAGCATTCATAAGACCCCCACAAACTCAAGCCAGACAGAATTCCCGCATAGAAGTGGAAAAGTGGGAAAGAAACTCCAACCTTACCTGAGGAACTATTGGTAACTGATAACTGCTGGGAGAGGGAGAGACAGTTTTCTCAAGGGTGTGATGCTAGGTAGGTTAGTCAGGCTCCAGTGGATGGATCCATACTGAAGGACATTTGGGGAAACAGATTTGATATAATATATCACGACAGAGTACATAAAATCTGACAGTGAGGCTATAAGGGCCACAGATAGGGAAGAGGGTCTAAATATAATCAAAGATATCCTATGAAATTAGCAAACATTCAATAAAATGTTGGTATTATTTATAATATGGTTATTTCTTTTAATATTTTTATTTAGCTTTTGTACATTTCATACAGCATTTCTTAATCAAATTTCAACCCCTTCCTCCATCCATGCCCCCCCACAACGGGTCCCATCCAGTCAAGCATTTGTATCCACATGTCCTTAGGTGCAAGTTCATCCCCTGGAGTCTAGTCAGCCGATCTAGAGCTCTTAAGGAAGGTCTACTCTCCCTCACCCAGAAGTCATCAGTCTTCAACAGTTCCCAGGCTAGGGCCAGCTCGGCTCACTGAGGATTTTCCTAACTCTACTCTGGGCCCTTGTCTGACTGAGTTAGCATGGGCCTGGTGTTCAGTGCCATCATAGCTGCAAGTTCACATGAGCAAGCTTCCAGTGATCTGAAAGCCCATTTCCCTATGTTCATGAACCAGCCCTGGCTCTTACAATCTTTCCACTCCTTCTTCAGAAATGGTCCCTGAACCATGGGTGGGTGAGGTTTAATGTAAGAGTCCTATCCAAGCACACACACTCTACACTCTCTTATTCTCTAAAACTTAGCTAGTTGTGGCCTTCTGTGTACATGGCACTCTGTTGTATAAGGAAGCTTTACTGGTGAGAGTTGAGGGATGCACCAGTATTCTCCCCACCCACTATGTTCCATGAGCCTTAGATGTAGAGGTTCCACTGTAGATATGTCACCTAGGGGTGGGCATCTCTCAGACATATATTCTCTGTGTGTGACCAGTTGTGGAGCTCTGCAGTAGCCTCCATCAGTGAAGAAGATTGGTCCTGTTATGGTTATTTATTTTTGTAATGACTAAAGCAATTCTTAAAATTAAATCAGTGTTCAGTAAATTAGAAAAAAAAAACCCACATTTAAAAATATATGAATACATTACAGTCAGGTAAGATGTGAACTGAAGGTAAAATCTTAAGTTCATAATATCCTGGGAAATTTACTAAATATACAAGTCACTGACACATTTTCTTACAGGTCAGTAGCAAATAGCTTATCAAAGGAGACATTAAAAAGTTAAATAAATGAGAAAACAAAGCCATGATATGAATGCAAATATTTCTGATTTTTAATTTAAGAATAGCTCAACTCAAAAAATGAATGTCAAATAAAAGTGTGTATGACTATGAAAGAAAAAACCGTCCTGTGAAAAGCAAGGCCCACAGAACAGAGAGCAGTGATGTGTGCTGGGCATGCGAATGCATAAAGTGAGTTTTTTGCCTTTGGTCAGCAATTCTCACAAATTTGCTGAAAATCCTCCACAACCCCCCATCAAATCCAGATTCTTAAAATAACTCTTACTAAAAGAAACCATCTTCATCAACGGTTGCAGAAGTCATGATTCCTCTCCAGTTGTCTACATTTGGGATTATCCTAAATCATACGCAGAGTGACAGGTGAGAAAGGGAACTTTAGCTCGGCTATGGGGATAGTTCTAAAACAGTAACCACGGCTGTCATTTCAGTTGCTCTAAAGATTCCTGACTGTAAGGAAAAAATAAAAAATAAATAATAAATATGACTTACCTTCAGAAAGCAGGGCAGTTCAGCTACCGCAGGAATATTAGCATAGGCTGTAAGTAGAATATGAGAAAGTGGGTGCGGACAGTGCTCACTAAGTTCCCTGATGCATAGGGATTCGGTAACCACATTTCACCCCATTTTTGGAAAAAATTTGAAAATGAATTTTCTATCCCTTTCTTTATAAGACCCAATGTAATATAAGTAATTTAAATGGATTTTGACTATAGTCCCATAGCACAAGGTCGAGCCTTTTGTAAAAGAGCAATTGTAGTCTCCATATTTTACTGATACTTTGCATTAATCATTTAAAAATACCATCTGCCTCTTTGCCAAGGACCCCAATCTGGATTTAGATGAGAAAGCATAGCAAAAATCCCACAGACACAAAAATCAAACTCTGTGAAAACACTAAGCCAAAGATGAGTCCTATGTACATAAAGTGAGTCTCAAGTGACTTGTTTGGAACAATGAGATGGAAGCTGCACTCCACCAAGAGAAGAGCCCATTAAAACCCAGCTCATCCGGGGTGAGGAAGGGCACTGCAGAGGGCCATTCAGTGTGGAGCCCACAGCGCTTCTCATCAGACAAGTGGTGGCAGTGGGAAGGCAAGGGTTTCAGAAGGACAGAACATCTGCCTTTGTTTTGTACTGTGCAATGTTTTGCCAACTTGCAGTTGTGTGTGTGTGTGTGTGTGTGTGTGTGTGTGTGTGTGTGGTTAGAGATGGGGTGTTGGGCATGGCTTCAGGTGTGCCACTGCTGCCTGTCTCTAAAATGCTTACCTCATTTTATAAAGAAAAAGCCATAGGGGCTGGAGAGATGGCTCAGCAGTTAAGAACATTGGTTGTTCTTGCAGAAGACCCAGGTTCAAATCCCAGCATCCACATGGCAGCTAACAACTATCCATAACTCCAGTTCCAGGGGATCCAAAAGCCTCTTCTGTCCTCCCCGGGTATTGCACGGCATGGGTGCACTTACCTACGTGCAAGCAATACGTGCATACACATAAAATAAAAATAATAAATAAAATAAAATAAAGCCATAAATAATTGTATTTCTGACTTGGCCACCATCATTGAAATAAGGACTATCTTGTAACTATTGATCAAGGCTCCCAGAGAAGCACAGTATAAAATAAAGCATTCAAGTGTCAGGAAAAATCAAAGATGGGGCTTGGCCTTGGGTATTTCCTATGCTTGAGGCATTTCTCCTTCTTGTGAGCTCTCCAAAGACTTTGAGCTGTGATGTGGCGGGGACCCTTGGGGTGAGGATGTGCTGGTGGGCCCAAGGGCTGGTGTATATGTGACCTGTAAGAACTATCAAGTCAAACCTTACAGGCCTGGTCTTGATGGCAGCATATGGATCCTGGGGCTTTTCTAATCCAGCCAGTTCCAGGAACTTCCAGGGCAGTTTATTATCTCCGAAGTCGTGGTGTGGAGTAGCAAATGCTGACTGCTGGCTATGTCTTGGTGCATTTACAGTGGTGGGAAGGACTCATACCCCAGACTCTTCAGTCTGTGCTGCATATTTGGAGGACAGGATTTCTTCACTTCCAATTTCCTAATGTAAAAGGCTGGAGCATTATTTCTCATGCTGAGAATCTCACTGGTTGATTTTAAATTTCAACTCAGGCCTTTCCTTACAATCTCACAGGAGCTTCTCAGCTCATAACCAATTCTACTGTTATCTCAGGGCCTGATGCATTCTGGCATAAATGGATTCTTGTGGAGGGTACAGTTTTACTTCATATCTGTCTAATGACTTTTCTCCTGCCTCTGGTTCCTCTAAGACCATAAGTCAGACCTTATTCCTCACTCTGAATTTATCAACTCTAAACTTATCTGACTGGAAATCTCTCGCCTTACCCACATCACCTCCATTGGATTCATACCATACAGCTGCATTTAATAACTATAAACACTATTGTTTTTTTGCAGTGCTGTGGGTCTAATCCAGGGTATAGTGCTTGCTAGGCAAGCACTCTACCACTGAGCTACACCCTTAACTCTATAAAAGCTCATTTCTAACATGTAGTCCCAGATTCCTCTGCCTTCCATCCATAAGTGGGGGGTAGAGGTATATTTTATAGCTTACAAGTAATTTCTGACCAAAGGTGCTATGAGGATGCAATACAACTGAATAAAAACTGCAATAATACCCCCAAAGAAACTAGAAGGTGTGATATTTATTTTTTATTTAAAATATTTTATTATTTTAATTTTATGTGTATGCATATATTGCCTGCATGTACGTAAGTGTGCCCATGTCTGCAATGCCCATGGAGTTCAGAAGATGGCATTATATCCCTGGAACTGGAATTATGGATGGTTGTTAGCCACCATATGGGTGCTGGGAACCGAACTCAGGTCCTCTACATCTCTCTAGCCCCAATATTTCTTTTTAAAATAATCACATTTTATTTATTTTTTTGTATGTGAGTGCACACGTGCTATGGCACGTGGGTGGAAGTCAGGTGACACATTGGGGACTGAATTGTCTCCTTCCATCCTGTGGGCCCCAGGCATCTATCTCAGGTTATCAGGCTTAACAGCGGGTACCTTTACCTGCTGAGCCATCTCACTAGCCTAGGGAGTGACATTTCTAGGCAACAGACTAGAGGTGAGTCCATCCACATAGAATCTGTTACAAATTGTTTTCCTAAAGTTACAGGCTTTCCCTTTATAGAACCATCCAATGGTTTAAAAAGCATAGTTGTATTTTTCTAGAGAAGAGCAGCTGTTCCTCCCAGCATGTATTCAGAGTTCCACTTTGCATACCATGCGTTATCTTTAGTTTTTCATCCTTTTTCTATCTCCTGTCTATCTCTGTGTTTCCAGGCATTTGCACATAGAAATATGGAAACATATCTGTGAAGCAACACCAAAGAAATACACTCAAGGCTTACATAACACACTGCACTACACACTGTTAGCCACCTCTTCTCTGCCAGAAACTGAAATGCCATGAACACTGACTTAGCAAAAGGAGGGAAATTTTATTTTCAAGTTTCCTCTTCTGAATCACAGAAGAAAATATAAAAGTCAAGGTCAAAACTCTGGAATAAAAGCAACTAGATAAAACCAGACTATTTGAAGCTCCCTCGGAGACCAGTATATAGGCTAAATAATATAGATTCATTTTTATTGAGAACTTACTTTGTGTTAGGTATATGCAGCATGCACATTCATCAATCATACAACTCCAACGCAACAAGGAGTTACTATTGAGCCCATCTTATCGATAAGGTGATAGTCATTGTCCCATTCAGGTCTTACAGTTCTCAGTTTCTTAAACCACAGGTCACATTGTCATATGGTGTGGCATAAATAAACGTTGGGGTCATGAAAACTTGGCAACATAAAAGCTTTTGACTCAAAATGATTCAAAATAAATTTTAAATCAGACATACAATGAATATGAGTTGGTCCTGCAGCGCTCACAGGTGCTTAATCACAGGACTCCACGACAGGCGTGACTGTGAACACATATGTGGACTTTGCACTGTGCATGCGGTCATGCCTTTCAATGCCAACAAATGTTGCCTAAAACACTTCAGTTCAGATTCAAGACAGCAGCATGTTGTGAATTGCAGTGTTTTTACTGTATGTACAAAGGTTTCTGCTATTAGAGAAATATAGTGCTTTAATTATAGACAACTAAGACTTTCAATATTTTCCCATTGCTGTTCCTCAGCATGGACATATCAGATTAGAATATCTTTGGCTTGTATTGTGTTAGGATGCTTGATTTTAGAAATTGCTTTTAGAGTTGATGACTTTAGCTTCACGAAAAATCGTGAAATGAATTTTGACTTCAGATTCAGTCAGAATGTTCAAAATTTCTGAAATGACACTAACCATACTTGTGCTGTTTGTACTAAGAGTTTATGTGATATGGCATTCTCAGCACTGACAATCAGAGAATCAAAACATCACTCAGCTCTGAAAGTGAAGATGTTCTATATCAGATGTTCAGTATCAGATGTTTAGCCAGTATCTAGTTCCTAATATAAAACAAACATGCCCATTCATCTAAGTATGTAGACTTGCTCTCATCTCCGGTAAGTGATAAAATGGTATGTATTCCAAAGAATTGTTTTAAAATAAATTTCTTCATGATTTATTATCAGTGAATGCTGGATTTGCATACCCATCTTATATACTTGTTTACTTAGGGTTGTATAAACATTTCTCAGGTGAAAAGGGTTGTAAATAGAAATTGAATCCCTGCTCTAGCCAGTATAGAACCAAGTTACAATCCATGCCCAGGTTTGTCTGCTATGAAGGCCCGTGCCTTTCCTTACTGCCACCGGTAAAAGAGCCATCTTTTATTGGTAAAGTTAACCTGACATAGCTGCTGTAACTTTTCTATTGTGTAACCCTTATTATCAACTATGAAATACAGCTAATATAAAGATTAGAATTTAAGGCTCTCGCAGCCACTGCAGTACATTGAGCTCCACAGAGACCATGCTGTGAGAGCTGGAAGGGCACTGTGCAACTCTGTGCCTCTGTGAGGAAAAGCAACTAAACATGGGCAAACGAGATCCTAAGAAGCCAAGAAGCCAAGAAGCCGAGAGGCTTTGTGCGCACTTGCTGGGAGGAGCCCAAGAAGCACTCCGTGCCTCCATCAACTCCTCAGTTTTCCAAGAAGTGCTTAGAAGGTGGAAGACTATGCCTGCCAAAGAAAAAGGAGTTTGAAGAAATGCAAAGGCAGACAAGGCTCGTGATGAAAGAGAAATGAAAACCTAATACCCTTCCCAAAGGGGAAACCAGAAAGAAGTTCAAAGATCCCAACGCACCCAAGAGGCCTCCTTCGGCTTTCTTCTTGTTCTGTTCTGAGTATCACCCCCAAATCAAAGGAGAGCATCCGAGCTTATCTATTGGTGACGTTGCAAAGAAACTGGGAGAGATAGGGAGCCACACCACCGCAGATGACAAGCAGCCTTACGGGAAGAAGGCCGCCAGCTGAAGGAGAAATACGAGAAGGGTATTGCTGAGTTGTCGAGGCTGCAAAGAGCAAGAAAGAGGAGGAAGAGGAGGAAGAAGGGAAGACGATGATGAATAAGTTTGTTCTAGCCCAGTTTTTTCCTTGTCTATAAAGCATTTAACTCCCCTGCTCCCCTGTACACAACTCACTTCTTTTAAAAAAAAAAAAAGATTGTAATGTAAGGCTGTGGAAGATTTTTTTTTTTTTTTTTTTGTATAGTTAACACACTGCTGAATGTGTCTTTAGATAGCCCTCTGTCCTGGTGGTATTTTCAATTGTCGCTAACCTTGCCTGGTTCAAAATGGGGGTTGTAAATTGGCATGAAAATTTAAAGCGGGTTCTTGCTGGTGGGTAGCACAAATTAGTTATATATGGGGATGGTAGATTTTTTTTTATCTTCAGTTATCTCTGATGTAACTTATACGAAAATAATTGTTCTGTTAACTGAATACCACTCTGTAACTGCAAAAATCGCTGCTGTTTTGTTGACATTCTGAATGCTTCTAAACAAATATAATCTTTTTATTTAAAAAAGATTAGAACTTAAGACAAGAAAGCTCTTGAGAAACAATCCCTCCTATATGACCCAAAACATGAAGCTAATTAAGTTATTCATTATGACAATTGCCCAGTGCCCACAGAATAATGTGAAAGTAGACTTAAGCATCTCTTCCATGGTGTCCCCCCAGTAGCTAATGGAGTCACTCAGAAGTCAGCACTAACTCTAGGCCCTAGGAACTCAATATATATTATTCACAGAAGCCATATAATTCAGGCACCAGAGAAATATCTTCCAGAAATTTCCTTCCCTAAGGCTTGAAAGGAGTACAATGGAGGTCATCAAAATAACACAAGAAAGACCAGTGTTGCATGGAAGTCCTTGATGGACAATACCCTTTGGTTATTAAGGGCACTTTGCCACACACACACACAGCCACCAAAACTTCCACATTTCCATGAAAGTTAATCAGAATGATTAATTCATAGGACTCCACTACATTTAGCCTATGATTAAAAACCTCAAGCCTCAGTCATCCAGGGTATCATACTACATGAAATATTTCTACAGTGATGACAGATATGGCAGTTTGACCTGGTGGCAGCAGTGATGTTATACTGACTCCCAGACCAAAGCAATATCTTCCAATCCTTGAGAAAGATGACTTTTCCCCTCACTGCCACCACCTCTACTTTCTATAACAATGAAATGAGGTAACGGTAGCGAAATTGCTTTAAAATAAAAGTACAGGCAGAGGCAAGCAGATCTCTGTGAGTTTGAGGCCAGCGTAGTCTACATATGGAGTTCCAGGCCAGCAGTGGCTACAAGAAGACCCTGTCTCAAAACAGACAAAAAAAAATTAAAAATAAAAAAATAAAAATACTTGGAACTGGAGAGCTGGCTCAGTGGTTAAGAGCACTCGTTGCTCTTGCAGAGGACCTGAGTTTGGTTCCCAGCATGCACATGGCAGCTAACAACACTCCATAACTCCAGTTCCAGGGGACCCAATACCCTCGTCTGACCTCTGTGGGAATTGCATGACATGGGTACACTTACATACGTGCAGGCAATATACTCAAACACATAAAAAATAATAAAATATTTAAAAATAAAAGTACCCAGCACATCTAAGGTATGGAACTTAAGACTGTAGGAACTGGTGTCTGGAGGGGAAGGAAGACAATTCTCCCTCTCCTGACTATCTTGCTGCACAACTTCCCAAATCCTTAAAACATGCCTAGATTCCTCCGTGAAGTCTGTTAATAGTAGCAGAGTGCCTCTAAGAAAACTCACACCTCTACCTCCTTTCTATGCTCCGTTTTTCATTTTCCATGTTTTCCCTACTTTCATAGTAGCCTTTGCTATGTCACTAACCCATGGGTCCATTTGGTTGGTTAATTTTATACCTCTGGACTTGGACTGCTTTAGATTCCCCATTCCATTAATCATTTGAGACAAACTGACCTTTTGGTGGGCATGTTCTATAAAGGATAACTGGTTTGCCTGTGAATAATATGTAAATAAACATACTTATAAGGATGTACTTCATATGCACAGATAAAATACTTTCAGAAAGAAATGACCTTTATGGAACTCAACTCTCAAGAAACATTCACTGAGATCTCAGAAGCAAAGCAAGAGATTTAGTTTTGGTATGATTTGAATCTGAAATGTTTCATGTTCATTGTCCCTAGATCGAGACACTAGTTTAAAGGCCCTGAAGCCTTCAGGAGTGGGGCCAAGCAGACGGAAGTAACCCCTACCAGCAGGGCTTTGAAGGTGATACCTCCCCCTGGTTCCAGTCTGTGTTCTCTGAAGTAGACCGCTAGGGGCAGGGCTTTGAATGTTACACCTGCCCCTGGTTCCAGCCTCTGTTCTGTTTCCAGGTGTGCTGTGAAGTGAACAGCCGCCATCACATACTCCTGTTGCTGTGGACTGAGCCTCTCCACCAAACCTTCCCTGCTGTGTTTGGCTGAGACCCTCTACAACCATGAGTGAAGATAAATCCTTCCCTCTTAAGTTGCTTCTGTCAGGTAGGTATTTGATCACAGAGATGTAAAAGTAGCTAAGATAGAAAACTGATACCAGAAATGTTATTGCAACTAAATCAGACTATGTAATTTTTAGGCCTTTGGAACTGATTTGAAGAAGGAATATGGAAGACTTTGGAGCTACCAATAGAAAGAAGAAATTTCAAGATAGTATAAGACTCAGGCTATGTCAGGGTTATTGCACACACTTGTAGCCAGGTTTATAATAAGAATCAGGAATAATGGGGATACAGAAGGATATGGAAGACATGCAGTTTGGGATCACACATTCACGTACATCTACAGACAAAGCAAATGCAGGTAAAGCAGGGGAAATTGCTAAAGAGATTAGTGTCATTAGACACTGTGTTGGGACAACAAGAAAAGGTGGGTTAAGGGTAAAACCCCTCCGAGTGAAGGCCCCAGGGTGGAAAAACTCATTCTAAGGACTCTCTTCAAAAGAGAGAGCTAAAGGGATGCCCTGCTGGAAAAAGGCCACCCAGGAAATCTTTTCTCAAGTTCAGCCCTGTAAGCACTTAGAGGCTGTGCAGCTGTGGTCCAAGAGGACCTGGCTACATCTTGAGCTGGCACAAGAACTTGACATCATGACATAGTGATGGTTTTACAGCCACACAGAATGTGAGCATTATAGGATTGTGGAGGCTTGCATCAAGATTTCAAAGTAAAGCAGATGAGACCAGACACTATGTAGCAGGGTCAGATTCCATACAGGGGGCCCAAGAGTAGGCTATACATAAAGCTTTGAAGAGAAGACTAGATTTTAATGGAAGGTGCCAGAAAATGTGGACTGTCTGCCAAGAAAAACTGCAGACACCAAGTGAAACCTGCTAAAAGGAGGGCCCTGGTAGGAGTTTAACAGAGCCCACTGAAGGCTTTCTCATACCACTGTGTGCTCCAGATCTGAACAAGGAGTTACAAGATTTAATTTTGACCTCATTCACCTCCATTCCTCCCCTAGTTCCCCCCAACTTCATATCCTCTTTTTAAAAATAACTCAAGTTCAATTTGTGTTGCCCATATTTCCTGGGTGTGGGGCCATCCACTGGAGCGTGATCAATCTACAAATGACCACAACCTCAAAGAAAATTGACTTTCCCTGAGAAGGCATCAACTGTCCGTAGTTCCTTGGTTAGGCGTGGTGGCTTGATCTTGTGCAAGCACCACAGCTACGTCCCAGTTCTGTGGCTCTTTACTACAGAGAAGGGTTTGTCAAAGCATGTCAAAAATTTTGCACTGAAAATGTTGCTCTCACTTCCCAGTGATGTTGAGGACTCAAAAAACCGATTTTAAAGCCATCTTTGGAAGTAGCTTGTCAATCTGACCTTCAGAAGATCAGTGAATCTTATCCAGAGCCCAGCAGCCCTGTGTCCTGTCACCTCTGCTGGAGGAGGATAGATGTTTTGCTGCCCGCTGGGCAATTTGCAGGCAGGATTCATTCGTGTTCCTTCTGCCTCAGGTAATCTATTATTCTGTTTTTAGCATTTCCAATGTATGCAGGCCAGCTGGACTCCTCTTGGGAAGTGGCATTGAGATTATTCATGGGGTGCAGAATGAGACCAGACATTTGAGTTAAAGAGAAAGAGGAACTTTACAGTGTCCACTTCATGTGCCCATTAAACTCTATTGCCCCTGACTGGCCTTGTGCTCTGTGCCAAACACCTAATGTCTTTGGACTTCAATTTCCTTATCTGTAGAATGATAGAATTATACCTTCAGCTCAAATATTCTATGAAAAATAGTTGTTTGGGGCAGGGTATTGCACACCCATAAAATTTACAGAAAGCTAGAAAGAAGAAAAAGGTACATAATAAAAACTACTTTAAAAACACACAGAAAAATGTTTCTTTTTATAAAAATGAAAGTCAATACAAAAACAAAAAACAAACACTGAAACTCCAAGCATGGCATGCTGAACACTGTAGTGAACAGAATTCCTAGCTTCAATTTGTTTCTTCCCTCTGGCAAGAGCCTCATGACATCCTGAAGCTATATGAATGCATTTCCCTACCCCGAGATCCTGGACTTGGTCATGTGGCCCAAAGTAATAGAAGCTGGAGACTTTAAACGTGTTCGCGTATTGGGATTCTTCTCCTGAGCTCCAGCTACTGCCAGTGAGAAACCAGTCCATAGTGGTCACTGTCTGTCAACTTGGACCCTCAAAAAGACACATGGTACAGTCCTGAGGCAGCCCCGTAACCTGAAGCAAGCCCTACTGAGTCCAGATGAACAGCAAATTGCCCACTGACCCATGAGTGCTCAAAGCACTGTTGACGCAAAAGCGAAACTCTCACCTCAAAGGGGATAAGATAGTTTATTCTGGAGGCAAGTATGAGTGACCATGGCCCAGGAACACAGATTCAGGTTACCCCAGATTCCGTGTTCCAGCGTGGTAACAGTTGCCTTACATTTTTATAGTAACACAACAAAGAAAAGTCATAAACTAAGACACTTTTCAAGTACATTGAAGGATTGGGGCTCAGTAGGTGAGGCTCAGCAAAGTGAGGGGTTTTTTACTATAGGTCTCAGATGCTATCTGATGACATCTTCGCCTTTTGATTGGTAAGACCGGGTGGTCTGCTAGGATAATACATTCTAAAAGGTTTTTTATCTGTTAGTCACAGGATGTTAGATCAGAAACAGAGGTTGATAAGGAGTAGCTGTTTAGGGGGCTAAAGATGACAGGAGATAAATGGTAATTAGACTCTGGACCTGCAACATTCCAAACTCTCCACGGTCTCTGGAGGGATAATCAGTTGGTCAGCCTTGCAGGAAGTTCAGTCCAAGGTGCAGGAGTTCTTTTGGGGACCTTTTCTTTCACAGCACTTTGTTGTTAGTCACTGAGAGTTTTATGTTTTGCCACAGCATTATTATAACAAAGCTGGCTGATAAACTCTACAAGGAAGCAAAATATGGAAACAGAATACACTGCCTAGAGGGACCTGAGAAACAAAACACCTCGATATATAGAGCCTAACCTATCAAAGAATCTAGAGTGAGCTGTTTTCAACATGGCTGCTAATGTGCCAAAATAACAATGACGTTATTGAAAATCACACACAAATCACAAGCTCCTCAATGCCATATTTTAAATAAACACAATTAATAATCTTATGTATTTAGCTTGATGACAAAATTAGTCCTATATTGGGTAAGAAGCATTGTGGAAAATATCGAAACAGTCCTGAAGCTTCATTTGGAGCATCTGTTTTTGCAAGCTATCATATGCAGCCTTCACACATTCTCTTAGCTGAGGATGCTGCAGATGTATGCCCTGATCCATGAAGCATCAGCCATGCACCTGCTGCAGAAATGATGTTTCAACTTCTCCCAGGAGCCAGAAGCTACTAAACCTCCTCAAATTAACTTTATGGAAAACATGTACATATCCATCCTATAATTAAACAATTCTGTTACCATTTTGTCATTTGATATTCATGCTGTCTGTCTTTTGGAGCCAGGATCAAGTTCTCCTCAGCCAACTTTGGGGTCTTTATAGCAAATACAACAAAGGCTTAGTCTTAACAGAGTAGACAGAGAGGACCAAAGGATAAATGAAGCAGAAGTTAAATAGCAAAAGCTCAGTCAGTATCAGAATATCATTCACACTAAGAACAATGATGTATCTGTTATTTTATGTCACTTGATACTAGGTTATATAACTATCATGGTTTGAATGAAAAATGTCCCCCATAGGCTTGTGTGTTTTAACACTTGGTCCCTAGATGGTGGTGCTGTTTGGGAAGGTAGGTTGTGGAACCTTTAAGAGGTGAAGCCTTGCTGGAGGAAATGCATCACTGGGAGTAGACCTTGAAGCTTTATAACCTGGCCTTACTTCCTGTTCTCCCTCTGCTTCTTGAGTGCTGATGCAGTGTGATCAGTCAGACCCTTGCTCTGGCCAGTATACCTTCTCTGCCTACTGTTGTGTCATCCCTGCCATGATGGACTTTGGAAACCAGCAAAAATAAACCCTTTCTTCCTTAAGTTGTTTTCATCAAGGCATTTTATCACAGCAGCAGGAAAAATAAAACACCTAAGATAATAACCAACTAAAATAAAATTTGTAAAAGTTTGTAATAACATAAAAACTACCATTGCACTGTTGTAATGTTAAGTGAAAAAAACCTCAAAGAAAATGGTTTGTATACTAAGATCACAAGATATTAAAGGAAAGGCTCTAGAAAACTAGGCTTTAGACATCAGATTATTGTCAGCACAGTGTCTCAGAGTGGTAGAGCACCTATCTAATGTTTTATTTCTGTGTTTCTGTATTTCTCAGATTTTTGTATTAAATATGCATTACTCAAATAAAATATCACTTCAAATTACTTTTTCTAAATGGAAACTTTGTTCTTTTAAAATGTAGCTTTTTAAATTTTTATTAGACTTTGCTCTGTCTTCTTTCACATTGTTTACCAAAGGAGGAACAAACAAATTAATATTGTATTAAAGTTTACATATTTATATCTAACTAGCAGCAGCACAAATGTTTGATCCAATAACTAAAATAAAGCTGGAATTTTAAAAACGTGGCACTCACCAGAAGAGGGAAATTACATAACTTCTATAGAAGAGCAGAAAGTGCTTTCTTGCCTGGTCATTAAAAATGAAAGTACCATTTTGTTATCACAAAACATTTTGGCATTACAAAGGAGGGCGAGTATTGTGTCCCAAAGACACATAAATTTGTAATTGTTTTCAACAGAACAAATTGTCCAAACTCAAAAGTTAAATCAAAATAAATTATGAATGTTGCAATCTCAAATTAAAAAAAAAGAATTAGCATTCTTTTCATACCAGAGAACTTCAAAAATTATTTAATAGAATATCATGATCTCTATTTCTTCAAAGACAAGTAACAAATAGAAGTATGTAATGACTTTCCCAAGGTCACACAGAATAAAATATAATTGCATTAGACACTTACACTTACTCATGGTATACCCCGAGTACACCATTAGAAGCTTGAAAATATGTCACCACTGGGATGTGTAGAGAAAATATTTCTTTTTCTTAATCAACATTCTCATGTTGCAAAAGTAATTTTCTAAAAACCAATATTTAATGTTTTCATTTCCAAGGCAAGCTCTTGAAAAAAAAATTAAATGGCTTTCTACTTGGCTCGTGGCTCTGTGGGGGAATTGCTACTAATAACTATTGTTAAACAGTTTGCAAGAATATGATATTCTATTTCATTGCCTAATAATAAGCTTGGCAGAACAGAGTATAAATAATAACTATGCTATTGTTTTTAGCTTCATGAAATTATATGTGCTTTTGATAGTTGATAGTTTCATGCATTAAAAATCTGGAGACATTCATTAAAAAGAATAGACTTACTAATAAACAATGGAAGCATACCTTTACAAGCATGGAAGATAGATTACTGATACTTTCTAAACTTAACAGTGTAAGACTACTGCATCCCATTTCAAAGATTTCCCTAAATTTCTTGGAAGGGTCAGGAATAATTATTGGAATTTATTTAAAGTATACACTTTCTAATGACCCGTAAAGTCCAAGAAAGAGTAAAAACAACTTCCTATCTACCAGCATGCACATACCAGTTACTTCATAGCTAGTAAGATTGTAGACCCAGCTGTCCTGGAACTCACTGTGTAGACCAGGCTGGCCTTGAACTCACAGAGATCCACCTGCCTCTGCCTCCTAAGTGCTGGGATTAAAGGCATGCACCACCTCACCCTGCTTGAATTGATTCCTTCTTATAAAGCTGGACTGCCCTATATTTTCTCATACCATAGTAAAGAGAAAAATCCCTTAACCTGCCTAGATTTTCTGTGAAGAATTGCTAGGATTAGTGGGAAGAATGAGCAATGCCATATGTGATTAATTAATGCTAAAGCGTAGTGCCGACATTCCAGGTTCTTAGTTCTACAAGGGAGCCCTCCAAACACAGTGCTCTGATGACCAGAGAACTTCAATAGAGAGGAAACAGCTTCTCTCCCTCCACACAGAAAAGAACTTTTGCTAAGCACATTCTCTGTCTATCAGAGGCCTGAGGAAGCAGAGTTGCAAATGTGATGAGCAAATGTGGGGTGAGCAGAAAAGACCCTCTCCACTCTGCTTTGCTCTGAGTTCTCTCAGCCCCTCTGTGCCCAAAGCCTTTCCTAGAAGGCACCTCCTCTAGGGGACTTCTACCCCAGCTAATGCTCCCTATTGCCAGCTGAGTGGCTTGGCTACCTCAGGGTGCTCACTGTTAGCCAACCAGAAGGCCAATAAAGTCAACACCTTCGGTATCCTCTTGATTTTCTGGTAGTAGGCACACCATCTTGGGCCCCTTTTTTGGCTCCATTTTGTATCTCAACTTGTTCAGAAATCAACAGTGCTGAAGCAAAACACCATACTGACTCTCTGAAAAGCACACTCATTCGGCACTGATAGATTTGATAAAATTTCAGGCCAATCCATGAGCCTGGTTTAGAAGGAAGCTATCAATCATCACTCAATACAGGGGAGCCAACATGTGAGTGATTTTCTTACCAAGATGACAGCTCTGGTCGCTTCTCTCTACCACTTATACTATTATTTATTTTCATTTAAAAGGTTCATTGCTTTTTTTTTTTTTGACTTTAAAGTGTTGTGCTGAAAGGAAATTATTTAAATTCTGTGAAAGGAAAATGAATCCCATTTGTCAAAAATTAATGCCAAAAATGCACATAGCATCTATTTATATGTAAGGTAACATTAAAGGGGCTGGAGAGATGTATCAGTGGGCAAACTGCTTGACATGAATGCATGAGGATTGACATTCAGACCCTCAGCTCTTCTTCCAGTAACTCCAGTGCTGCTAGACAGAGGCAGGAGGATCTTAGAAGCCAGTCTGTCTAGCCAAAATGGTGGGCTTAAGGTTCAGTGAGAGACCCAATCTCAAAAATTAATATGGGGAAGCAATTGAGGAAGACATCCAACACCAACCTCTGCTTCCACATGTACCTGCACAGGTGAAGGCAGCTATGCACATGTGCCCACACATACACACTTACAGTGCGTTATGAATATTAACTGTTAATTCTCATCACAATCCTATGAAGTAGGTGTTACTGTCACTACTACTCTAGAGATAAGGAAACAGGGGCATGGAGATATTGGGAATTTGCTGGAAGTCAGACGGCTCACAGGTTGAAACTGGGACCTGACTCCATGTCCTGATTCACAACTAGCTCTTATTACACAGTTAGAAAGTGACCAGATAGGTTAATCAGTGCCAGTGGATGAATCCCCACTGAAGGACATTTGGAGGCACAAATTAGACTCTAGAGGTCTTATTTTATTTATTTATTTATTTATTTATTTATTTATTTATTTATTTATATGGGGAAGCAATTGAGGTGAGAGAGATAAATATAATATTAATATGGGGAAGCTGGAGAGAGAGAAAAAGAGAGAGAGAACATTAAACTGGGCTGGGGGAAGGGGGAGGTGAGGATAGGGGAGGGGATCTAAATATCATCAAATTATATTATATGAAAATGGCAAAATTCAACTAAGAAATTGAAAAATAGTGACCATAACATCAGAAACAGTGAAAAGAAATAAATGTCATCACATTAAAATGAAATTGAAGTCAAGATAACCAATGATTAACAAAAATGCACACCTGAAAATTCTATACCTCCCCCACTTATCTCTTGAAAGCCCCACTCTTTGGTAAGCATCATACCAGGAGATGCTGCTCTTCCTAATCAGCTTGATTATCCTTTTCCTGCCATAGCAAAATGTGCTTCCAGAAGCCCACAGCATTTATCAAAGACTGCATCAGACCAAGTCATCTTCTAGCTCACTCTGCCTATAATGTAATGCTTTTTCTCTTTTGGCCAGTCCTTCACTCTAACTGGCATACAGCAGGATTCTTGAGGTTTAAGTCCACAACTTGTTTTTCTCTACACTCTCTTTAAACCTGGTCAAGTTCTTTCTTCAACCCTGGTGTATTTAAGGTCATACTTGGGTAAAAGAATATCCACTGCTATTTAAAATCATGATTATAGGGGCTGGAGAGGTGGCTTCATGGGTAAAGCATTTGCTGCACAAGCATGAGTATCTGAGTTTGGCTCCCTGGGTCCTGAATAAAGCTGGATGTCTATAATCCCAGTACTCCTATGTGAGACGGGAGGCAGGGGCAGGAGAATCTCCCAGAAGCTTATAGGCCAGCTAACCTAGCATATGCAGCACAGCAGCAAACAAAAAGACCTTCAAACAAGGCAGAAGACAGGGACCAACACCCAAGGCAGTACTTTAATCTCCACCTGTATGCTATGGCATGTGCATGCTTACACACATGTGCATGCACATACACAAAATCACAATTGTAGTTTAAAATTAATTTCACTGTTGAAAAGTGTCCTGCTGGATGTAGAATCAATTGTCAGTGATCATTCAGAGTTGACATCTCCATGACACGTGGCTCTGACTGAGTATATGATTAACATCTGCAATGGATAAACTATTCCCCAGGCATAACAAGGCTGCTGCCATCTTGAAATCAGAGCAACTATGATTACCTGTGTGAGACTCTCACAAGATCAGGCCCACTAACATGGAAGGTGGGAGAGCTCATGAGGTAGTGCACACAACAGCACAGGAGCCTGCAAACGAGGCCCACAAGGCCCATCCCCTCCACAGGGATGTATAAGCCAGTAACAATTGCAGGTAGAAAGGTTCCCCTTTGAGTCACCCAGACTCTTGTAAGCCTTCATTCATGCTTTCATAAGTAACCCTCATTAAACTGATCAGTTCACCAGACTAGACTTAAGGGGATTCATGTCTTTGGTCTGTTGTTGGTGCTCTATCTGAGTAATAAAAGAGGTAAAGTCATGCAACATTTGGTGCTCCAAGAGGATGTTACAGAACAAAAGATGAGTTTGGAAGGACTAATTGCATTATCTTTAACATGGGTGATAAGACACACAACTGAGGCCAGGCCACCCAAGGGTGGAGATCCCTGGGGGCAAGCCTGATGTGGGCATCCTTCCCCACATGGTATGGAATGGTGTGCCTTCCTGTTCTAGGGCAGAAACTGAGACTGCTCCACCTAGCACTGGAATGTGCATGGAGGAATGGCCATCCTCCTCTCTGTGGTACAGAGTGGCACATTTCACATCTTCCTTTTGGGTAGAAGGATGCTTCTAAAGCAGCTGACAGACAAGATGATAGGTTGCAATCCTTGAAAGTAGCACATATGGGGCAGTCACATAAGCAGGCCGTGATGGCAGTCACATGCCCTTTGCTGTAGGTGATAAGGCACATGACTGAGGCTCAGTCACCTTCACGAAAGAGCTTGCTAGTGTAAGGAAGGAATCACAATGTGAAAAAGGCACGCAGATACTATCCTACAATTAGCCTCTGAATTAACAGGAGAAGAAAGGAGAAAGGAAGATGAGTTAGAAATGTTAGCTTGCCATTTCTTATGGCTAGGGATGGGTATACGAGGGGGAGTACAAATTAGATCTATACTAAATAGTCGCTTCTGGGATCCCAAAGCAAACCATGGGAAGAATCAAACAATTAGAGAGAGGGCTAAGCAGAAGTGATGGAAGATATCCCTCAGATCCCACCTCTAGTACCGAGGAAGGGAAAAATCCACATTTCAGCAGGCAGCCTGATACAGGAAACTGTGAAAATCACGGAATAGTCTGCCTCTGAGCTGCTTGAATTGGGAAAGATAAATAAACCTCAAGCCAGAAATTAAAAGCCTCTCTCATCACCTGGCTCGTGAGGCCGTGGAACATGGATGGGGTGAGTGAGATCTGAGTGCTGTAGACACAGAGATAATATAACTACTCATCCCTTCTCGAGACAGAGACTGCAGAATCTGTGGCAGTGCAAAGGAAATCAGTCTCTGACAGACTGGCTCATACAGGCCATAAGGGATACTTGGTTATTGCCGGCTGAAGACCTTGTGAACATCAGGGACTGGAAGACAAAAGAAGAAGGACAGGCATTACTGAGGGAATTGGGAATGAGAGAGGTTGCTGTTGGTTCCAAGTTAACTGGACCAAATAGAATTATGTTCACAGGAGAGTTAAAAATGAAGCTAGCTCAGCAGGGGCTTCAGGGCTAGTATGGAGATTTAATGCCTTTGCTGAGTCTCGTGAGGCATGAGAGCTCTGGCTGATCTGAGTGACTTAGACTAGCATATAAGTTAGGTATGTAAAGTACTAAACCAACTGAGAGGATGAGAAAAATAAAGGGCAGATGATGGGGCCTATCCAGGTCACTCTAAAACAGATGTGGCAAGACTTGTGTCTTCAGGAGTTCCTAGGGGAAATTTTTGATAGCCAAAGGCTGCTTGGAAGTCTCTAGAAGGCTTTAAAGCATGAACAACAGCTCACCAAAAGCAGAGAAGGGTTGCCAGTGATCCCCATTGTGCCCATTGCTGTGGGGCAAAGAGATCTCATGAGGTAAGACCCACCTTAGCCTCTTCCTTAATGAGGTAGCCAAAGTTGCTTCCATGTGAGGACCATGCTGGGTGACAGGAGGGCCTGTGTTCAGTTGAGGATCCATTGGTCCTCTAAAATGTGGAATATTTAAGCTTGGATGGATGCTGGGGCCAGGTGTGTCATTAAATCTCCATACTAGTTCTGATGTCCCTGCTGAACTAGCTTCATTCTTAACACTCCTGTGAACACAATTCTATTTGGTCCAGTTAACTGGGCACTAACATCCACCTCTCTCATTCCCAATTCTCTCAGTAATGTCTGTCCTTCCTGGCAGCCTCCAGGAGCATCAGGAGCAACGTATATCAGTTAATGAGTATGGAGATAGAACGGTGCAAGTGAAAAGGATTGAGCTTGTCTTAGGAATGACAACCCCCCACCCCCACCCCTCAGTATGCTTTCTATACATCTCTTACCTGGAAACTTATTGGAGGTGGAAATTGTTCATCCTGCCCAAGGCCCTTTTGGCTGTCAGGTATGGCTGATATAGAGGCAAGAACTTCAGTACTGACCTGGAGCATGTCAGACCTGGGGAGCCAGATCCAGCAGCAGTAGAGTAGGCAAGAACACAATCTCACTCACTCACAGAGGAAATTGCTATATAACAAGGGCCAGGCTGAACATCATGCATAAACCAACCCTGTGAAGCCAATGGGGTTGGAGGGGATTGTGGGAGCCCAGGGCAGTGCCCCAGGACCAGGAGCACTGCTCATAGAAAATGATTGTGAATTAGAGTGGTGGTGTCCACATCCATTCTGCTGTGCCCAACCTTGCTCTTTTCATGAAACAAGTGCTACAAGTAATGGAGTCTTTTTGTGCTGTATTGGATCTTGACAACTGTTTTTTGGTATTCTAAGAGCTTCTTAGCTACTAAATCCCAAGACCAATTTACACTTGTTTATAATGTTCAACAGTGAGCTTTCAGAGATCCTGTTTACTTTCTCTAAAATGGTTTCATTATATCAATGATATTATTGCAACCTTTAAGTGTTGGAATTTAGGACAAATTTAGGACAACTTTTGAAAGACAAAGTGAAAGGGCTGCACAGAGTTGTTAATTATTGGGAGACGTATACTGCAGTAAGGTACAAATCATAACTAAAAGGGTGATTTGGAAGGTCCTATAACATTCTCTGCTATAAATGTAAAAACATCAGTTAGGGAATATAGGTACAGAAAGTATCCTGTGTGGATGAACAAGGCTCACCCAGAAGACCTAAAAATATTGAATTCCAGTGCTAGAGGTGGGTTAGCTTCTCTATAAGTTGTTGACAGGTTGGCCCCGAGGTCCTACATACAATACAGACTATTGCCATTGTTTATACTTCAAAACTAGCTTGTAAGATTCTATTGCTGAAGACATTGCCTATAATAGTTGCATGACATGAAGAAATTAAGTTAGAACCAGACTGTAAGTGTCCTCTCTGCTGGCTGTAAGTACCAGGAGGCACTATCCAAGCTGGTGGGGGAGAATCGCCACCAGTGGACCCTGTGTGCTAATGCAACAGTAGCATGACTGGTGTAAGTATGAACAACTACTTTCCAATGGGATTTAAGGCTCATGCCAGAGGAGGGAACCCATGTTTGATAGTCTACGGCAAGACAAAAACCTGTGGCTAGGGAGGTTATAGGCCCTTGAGGGGAAGATCCTACTGTTGTTTTGCAAAATGGATATGACATGCCTATTGCATTGCTTTCTAAACATGTATACTTGTACCCATAGATTACTACTGCTATTGCACTTGATTGGAAAAGCTACTTTTTGCAGTGGACAACAGTTACTATGGAGGTTCATAATCAGTCAAAATGCTGAGAATAAGTCAAAATGCCATCATAGTCCAACACTCAGAAAATAATCATACGTTGGTATGACTTCCTCCAAGTCTCAGGGAATAAGAAAGAGTGCTTTGGATCTCTGTCTTTCAGGCATGACATAGTCACTGCCATCTTGAAACTGGAGTCCCTAAACTACCCACAATATTGGGTACATCGATGTTTCCTCATAGCAGCTGGAAGGGCTTAAGTGGTGGAATGGAGGCAGCATAGAAGCCAGCACATGAGGCCCTTCCCTACATGAGGATACATAAGCAGTTAATAACTGTTTGTGGGTTCTTCTGTAGTGGTGTAGCTGCCAAGAAGTCACCCATGCACCTATAAGAACCCCCCAATAAATTCATTGGTTCATCAAGGTAGACTTGGGTGGAATAATTCCTTCGGTCTGTCATTGGTACCCTATCTGGAAAGAACAGATGCTCATTTCTCCACAGGAAAAGCCATGCTGTAGCATCTGTATTAAATTCTTTCTCCTCCACCTACCAGATGTGGTTTCTACCCTACGCACCCCTCACCCAATACCTGGCATGGCTTGAAGCTGTGAGAAGAGAGGTAAAAGGGCAGGAACGTTCCTACTGATAGGTGTTATAGTAATAAGATACCACTTCCCTCTCTGAGGCTGCTGGACAGTTAAAGCTGGAATCTTCCATTGTGGGTGTCTATAGAGGTCTAACAATTGTCTTATTTGTGTGTCTGGACTAAGCACTGAAGTCTTCTCTCATTGAAAAGCCTTGTCTTCATCATGGTCATGGACAAGGAGATAGTTCAGAAAACACTGCACATGATGCCAGGGCTTGGCCTGAGGCCAAGGATTCTGATGTGCAAGTCTCAGTTCAGTCCCAAAAATGTGACTGTCCTCACATAGAAGTGGAAGTGACCATAGACCACACACCTGGGAGATGTGTCCTCTCACCTCTCCTCTCCTCTGAGTCCGACAGATAGTTTTCATCAGTTGGTATATGGGAAATTCTAATGCTTTCACATGACAAACTAGAATTTTTTTAAAAAAGAAAAACTTCCTTTTTCTTGGAGTCCTAAATCCTAGCTTTTGAGAAAATAAGCAGAAGAGAAATTTTCCAGAAGCTTCCTGACTACAAAGCAGGGGGCCTTCCTGGCAGATCATAGATGGAGAGAGAACTTGGTGAGATCCGGAATTATGACCAAAGCAGAAGCTTCGAATTAGAGTTTTGTATCACTCACCACTAGGATCAAGAATTCTTCCAATTTCTGACTGTAGCTCAGGAAGAGGGAGGGAGGGTAGAGTGAAAGAGCAACAATTTTGGAGTACAGATTCAAATTCAAACCTCTGCTGGGCAGCTGTGTGTTGTGACAGAAGTTTTACAACCTCCAAGGCCTCAATTACTCATCTCTAGAAGAAGGCCCTTGCAGGGTCCTTATGAGAATGACAGAATTAAATTAAATTAAAATTAAAATTAAAATAATCAACCACCAGGAAGCCTAATGCTCTGCCTGGTGTGCAACAGGTACTGAAGAAATAGCCTTCCCTCCCCCACTTCAGAGGCCACAACAGACACTAAGACATATGGCAATTCTGCAGACACCTCAGGCTTACAAAGCGATTTTAACTTTGAAAACACCTTCACAGCTGTTTCCTTAATTGTTTTTTATTAGAAACAAAAAGAAGGCAGGAAGGCAAGAAGGAAGGAGGGAAAGAAGGAAGGAAGGGAGGGAGAGAGGGAGGGATGGAGGGAGGGAGGGAAGGCAGTCATGATATAAAAAGAAAAACAGGAAATCTAGAAGCATAGGACATTACATAACAAAAACAAAAGACTCTGGCGCCCCCAGACCCGGGGATGTGGCTGCAGAGGTCTTCAGGAGGCAGGTGAGGAGCAGGCTAGCAAATTAAGTCTGTAGGAAACATTCTCTGCTTAAAATCATCGAAAGTCAAACATCAAGAATTTGTTGTGGATTTGACCTAGAAATTAGTTTGGGAGAAGAAAGAAGTCTTGCTACTGCTATTGCTGACAAGTAGAGCAACAGTGGCGCTCAGCCTTGCTAATCACTGATGTGCATTCCCTGGTGGGACCCTAGGGATGTGGTGGAGGCAGGCTAGCCTATTAAACCTCCTAAATATAGCCTTCGAGGCACCATGTTTGCTAGACCCTTTTACATCTCAGGATCCAAAGCAAGCAAAAGCTTCACTACAGGCAAAAGGAGACTCAGATGCAACCCAAACTGTTCCTCACTCTCCCCTCCTTTCCCTCTGCACATATTAGTATGGTTCTTCTGGCCTTTGACTGAGTCCTTGAAAGAGGGAACATAGAGAAACATGTGTCATGAAATATATTGTCATAAATATTTATCACAAAACATGTTGACAAATATTTGAAAGATATTGGCCACAGCAGGTGGCCTTGCTTTGGAAACAAATGACAAGTTGAGACAAGGTATCCCGTGTCACTGGAGAACACTGTGACATTCCACCCAGTGGTCAAGTGTCCTGGGGCCTGATGAATTTGGAGTTGCTTACAAGTTCTGCCATTTCTATATGACTTGGAGCAAGTAGGCTAACCTCAGTAATATCAACAACAACAAAAAAAAAAAATGGACACAAAAATAAAAGCTTCTCTTAAGACTCTTTCCAAGGTGAAATCATTTAAAAGCAGTGCCTCTTGATTTTCCTCATATCGTGATGATTATGAACATCACAGGCATGCATTATAATCCTATAGTGTAGAGGTTCTTATGTGCCAGGTTCGGTTCTAAGTAGTTCATATCAAGTGATTCATTTGATTCTCAATGTGATCTTCAGCAATGGGGGGGGGGTTACTGTCCCTATTTCATAGATGAATCTCGGGCAGAGAGGCTGAGTAATTTGCCTGATATTACACAGTCCATGAGTGTGAAGACTGGGTCCGGAACTCTTGCTCTCTACTATTATGCAATAGGATCTCTCAATATCATGACAGATACCCAACTAGAGGTGGATAGAGGTGGTCCCATCTGAGCATACTCGGATCTACAGTCCTTCTCACAGTTCCTGGAAGCCAGCATCTAAGAAACAGCAGTATATAAGAAAAGCAGCTCATCAAGAAATGGAAGCCCAGCAAGATACACAGGGTTGATGGCCTGACAGAGTGAGACAGACCAGACCAGCAAGCAGTAGCCCAGTTGGCTGTGGAAAGGTTTCACAGAGTGACTGTCAGGGATGGCTCCAAAGCAGGCCATAACACAGGTAGAAAGAAGGCTGAACTATAAATTTGCTGTGGTGCTAAATACTCTGGGGTTGTTACTGGCCAGTGAATCATGGTGAGACACTTTGGAGCTAGAAGTCTAGCATTAGTGGTGGGAATTAGAGCCATCCTATCTACTGTAGGTATTATTGTTACCATTACTCCCACATGGGCCTAGCTAGAGGAAGACTAGGTATAGTTAGAAGTATCTGCTGACCTTCATGTTCACCTTAATGTTTGGAACCTATAAATTCCTGAAAGGCACAGAATGTTTCTCTTGTATTTTGATAACCCCTAGTTGTCAGAGACCTTTGTTCACATAGGCCATTGATAGATGTGTAATCAAGTCAAATAATACATCTAATAAAGATTTCCTATCTAGGGCTACCCATTCAAACAATCACAGACAGTCCATGAGTTAGGATGGTTCGGCCTGTAACTGCTGATTTTACATTGGTGTGGAAGGCCACCTGCACAACTGCTTTGCTCCTCACTCTCCGTACAGTCTTCGATAGGTTGCATGAAACTGCTTTGTTATAAAACAGACTTTGAATTAGATGAGTTTTTCCCCAAAAGTCAGTTAATGAAAGGATTTTGAGCATGTTCAAGTTAGACTAGGCTGACCTAGGACTTATGGTAAGCCAAGTACATTAAAATTTTTTTAATTTCAGTTGTTTTCATCTTTTGATGAGTTTATTGAGATGTGACCTCTTGTCAGTCAAGAGTCACAGCTACCTTCAACTTCAGAGTTTTCTTTGGCAGAAGCAGTGACATGAATCAATTTCTCTGTTCTAAGTTTAACTAACAATAGGAAACTTATGATAATAAGACTGAAGACCTAAACCAAACTCTAAACACACCTCCTTCGGACCAACCTGTGTAAGACTGAATACTAAAGCAGAACTTGAGCCAGGCATGGTGGCTGGTTCAAGAAGTTAAGGCAAGAAGATTGTTACGAGTTTAAGGCCAACCTTGACTGCATACCAAGTGCCAGGCTGTCCAGGGCTATAGAGGAGGCTACCTCAAAAAACAAAGCAAAAGCAACAACAAAAACCCAGAGTCTTTCCTGTCTAAAGAGAGGGCTATCCCAAAGATGCTATTTAAAAACTCAAATTAGGGGACTAGAGAGATGGCTCAGAAGTTAAAAGTACTTGCTACTCTTACAGCAAACCAGAGTTCAGTTTCCAGCACCCACATCAGGCAACGTACAACTGCCTCCAACTCCAGTTGCGGGGAATCTGATGCTCTCTTCTGGCCTCAGGGTGTACCTGCATACTCATGGTACACATACATGTAGGCACACATAAAATAAAATAATTAAGAAACTTAATCTGCGGCCGGCAAGATGGCTCAGTAGGTAAGGTGGAAGGATAGAATTGACTCCCTCATGCTGTCCTCTCACCTTCTCCCATGTGTGCATGGGTACACATGTTACCCCCACACACATACGCACACTTCAAGTAAGTAACATTGAAAAACTCCATCTGATTGCTCTCCTAAACCAAAGAACTCATTCCTCATAGTATGTGATTGCTAACACTTTTCTAATTCTGAGCGCATTAAGTCAAGCATTATTTAATGAACTAATAATTTCAGGAAAGAAAAGTTGCTGTGATTTCTATATTTTTCAAATAAATGTGAGTTGTGCTCAAACATCTGAACCCCTGATGTGGAGGTGGGATAGGGGCAGAATGTGGCAGAAATAACATAAATTGAGACTACATTTTCTTTCATAGAACCTTTATAGAACCTTACCATGGAAACAAAAATCACCTGTTCTACAGGAAAAAAAAATTAAAGAAAAGAAAAAGATTTAGGAGATCCAGTTGTGGTACCAACATCTCAGTAATCATTTAGAATAAAGGTCAAGATACTACAGTTTATGGCCCAATCTGGCCAGCCTCCTGTTCTTACAGGTAAAATTTTGCTGAACCCAGCCATACTTGCTTGTTTATGTACGGTCTATGACTGCTTTTACAGCACTGTAGCTGCAGAGTTGACAAGTTTCAAGAGACAAAATAGCCTGCAAAGCCAACATTATTTATTATCTAGCATGCTACAGAGTTTTCCAACCTTTATTTAGAATAACACCAAAGTCACAGATACTGACTTCTCAGAGACAGTTTAGCATGCTACCAAAACTCATGTCCCCACTTCACAGCCAAGCCTCTTCAGAAGGTTGAATGTAATTAAAGCCATTAAATATTTATAAGCATTTATACAGTTGTCTATATGAGCCTTACTAAAGAAGGGTACATTTTGCCATAAGCACTAAAGGAAGTTCTGTTGATATTGAAAACTGACATACAACTTATGTACAAAACTTATTTGCTGTTATTGTATTTCCCTAATAAATAAATATTTTACATATGCATGACTTCAAGGACTGGGAAAAACTCAGGCTAAGCCATTCAAACCAACAATTAAGAAATGCAATTGTGGGACTGGAGAAAAGGCCCAGCAGTTAACAGCACTGGCTGCTCTTGCAGGGGACCCAGGTTCAGTTCCCAGCACCCACATGGTGGCCAACAACCATCTGTAACTCCAGTTCCAGGGGATCAGGCACCCTCTTCTGGCCTCTTCAGGTTTGCATGCACATGGTGCACTTATGTACACACAGGCGAAACATTCATCCACATAATAAAAATTAATAATTTTTTAAAAAAAGAAATGCAATTGAAAACTCAACCCATTAATTCTCAAGATGTAACATTTCTGCCTTTGATGTTCTTCTAGCTCTGTCCTCATCACCTCATCGCAGGTATCTCCCAAGCCAAGCATGGTTTTCTTGATGACCTGTGATGCCTCCCTGTGTGCACCTCTACTCATCATCCTTCTTCCTTGCCCCATCCCAAACTCTCTAAACACATCATCTCTCAGGATGCTTGAGTAGAAGAGAGAATCAACGTTACTATTCTCTCTAGCAATAGTTTTTCTTACTTTAGCATAAGCACACATGCACAAAAAAGGAAAAGACAGGACGAGGGAGATTTAGCAAGTGAAAATAAAGATAGTGATGAAAAGTCAACATGTATAAAAAAAAAAGTTGGGAACAGGAAAAAAGATGTGCAGGTGTTCTAGTTTGTTTCTCCATGGTGGTGACAAAATGCACTGACCAATACCCACTCGGGAGGAAAGGGTATATTTGGCTTACATCTCCCAGGTCACAGTTCATCAGGGAGCCCAAGGTAGGAACTCAGGACAGGAACCTGGAGGCAGGAGCTGAAGCACAGGCCATGGAGGAATGCTGCTTACTGGTTTGCTCCGCTGGCCCATGTTCAGCCTGCTTTCATATACAACATAGGCCCAGCACCCACAGTGGACTGGGCCCTCCCACGTCACTCAGTAATCAAGAAGATGTCCTACAGACATGGTCACAAGCCAGTCCAATGGAAGCAATTCACCAATTGAGGCTCCCTCTACCCAGGTGTGTCAAGTTGATAACATAGCTATCCAGCACAGCAGGATTACACAGAAGCAAAAACTTATCCATCAAGAGGAAGCAAAAGCCAAGCTGTCAGTAGAGAGGGAAGTAAAAATGCAATCCAGCCTCATGCCAGTCACCTGACTTATCTCATAGCCTTGTCCTTTCCAGACACGTCTTACATGGTCTCAGAGAGGATGTGGCTGCTGTTGCGCTTCACAGACTTGCAGTCCGAGGAGAATTACAATGCTGGCAATGGATCTCTCTGCTGATTGTTACTGGACCCCGTGCTTGCACAATTTCATTTTCAGAGCACATCGTAAAGTCTTTGTTTTACTTTTCATTTAATAGAGCCAAATGGCTATACTGCAAATGAGACTGTTGTGTACTGATAGTTCTGGAACAAAACCACATCAAATAGAGAAGCTTGGACTCCAGCTCAAGATCTGCCTCAACTCGCTCACTCCTCCCACCTGTGCAGAATGTGGATCTCCCTACTGCATAGTCTTACTGTTCTGCTTGATTTGGGGTCCGTCGTGTCATCCCCCTGAACAAAGCATCTATTTATTACCTCAGAACCAAAAAGCATGTTGTATCTTTTAATATTTAGAATATACTAATTTCACATACTGAATATATTGATATATTAATAATAAAATGCAGGAGAGTCTTTATAGATATTGAACCTTACATATTCATAGGCTAGGAGGCAGGGCTGGGGTAAGGATAAGGCATGTGTGGTACCTAGTGCACAATTTAAGGGATTACTCATTTAAAAAACTGTTTTATATGCAGAGTCAACCATCTTCGGCCAAGGGGTGTAAAGTTTGTGGATAAAGGCTTTACCCTCCCATCTCCTAAGTGTACAACTTGAGTTGTAGGCGTTCTGTAGGCAGAAGGGAGGCATGATGGAGCTCCAGTTGTCCACAACAGCAACAACTTGACAATAAACCTTTCGTCTGCCATTAATTCATCTTCTCTCTCATTCTTCTGAAACTTTACCCCAGCTCCATGAAATCACTTCTCAGTTAGCAGTTCCTAAATGCAATCCTGCATCAGAGGTTCCACTAGAAAAATCCAAGCTAAGAGTTAGTGTTAAGATTTGCTACAGGAAGCAAATGCTGAGAATGGGAATGTGAAGTTGGGTGCACAGCAGGCCCTGCATTTCCTATCCTCACCTCTAGTGAGGTATAAGCTGAAGATGAGTTGTTGGTTCCTGCAGTTGATTGGTATTGGGGGATGAGAATTTCAAAATTGTCAGCTTAGTGGGCTTTGGTTTACTGCATGCACAGGACAGACTGTGTCAAGAATTCAGTTTGGAATTTATTAAGTATAAAGCAGAGCTCCAGACATTTCTGAGAGATCTCTTATATCTAAACACGTAGGCTGATTAGAAGAAAATGGACCTCTGAGCCCTAGACATAGAAAGATGGCAGATCTTGAACATCTACAGCCTTTTGAGTTCTTTATACTGTGACAAGCAGCAGCTTGAGAACAGTCTCCTCTCAACCTGGGACCCTGAAAGGGCTCCACCTAAGGCAGGTGGCTCATGTGAGAACTATCCATCGCAGTGGCTATCCCTTTTCCTCTCACTGCACTCCTAACAAACCGGACCACAGCCTATGGAAGGGAATAAATCATTGCTCTGGCAGGAAGGAGGATGCAAGCACATAGAACTGCAGGACCTGCTAATGTGTGCAGCTGAGAATCCAGAGTCCGGAATGCAGGTGAAAATGGATGTTCAGGGCTTTAGACAAGAATACAGAAATAGAGCTGAGGTTTGGAAAAATCTATTGAGGTCCCATGACATCAATGATGGTCTAGCAAGATCATTTAAGACTGGTCCAAGAAATATGGCTAGAATAGCTTAGTTCTCTTAAAGGTCAGACAAGACAATGGTCTGCAATAAATAAGGCAGAGATTATGAAATAGTCCTATGAGAGTACTGAGATGGGACTCTGAAGGCTGACAGGTAAAAATAGTAGAATTGATTTGAATAAGTCCAGGTAGTTCACCACTTGAATGTATTCTCCAGAAGAGCCCAAGGACAGCACACTCATTAGGGAAGGCACAGCAGACTCGCTGAGAAGCAGGGAATGCCAGGCTGTGTAGTTTAAAATTGACAGTAGGAGAACCTGATATGGAACTAACCTCAGCATCACCGTATCTGTGGAAATGGTAGTATTTAGACACAGTGTTTACTTATCATTAAGTGGGGATAGCTGCCCTGTTATGACTTGGATCTTAAATGTTCACCAAAAGTCAAATTTTGAAGGCTCTGTCTTGGGCCTGTGGTACTATTACGAAAGAAAGGCCCTGTAGAAAGTAGGACCAGCTGGAGGAAGCTAGATACTTTCGTGTGTGCTCTCAAAGGAGACGCGGACCCTGGTTGTTTCTCTTTTGCTTCCCAGTCACCATAAGATGAGCGGATTTCTCTACCACTTGGGCCTGTCATGATGCTTCACATCAGGCCCAAAGCAACACGGCCGAGTGACCATAGATGAGAACCCCTCAAAGAGTGACAGAAAACGAACGAGGCCTCCTTAGAAGTTGCTTTTACACAGCGAGGGAAAAGCTGATTCACACATGCCCACATGCATCAAAGAGGAACAGACATGTGGCTCTGTCTCCAGTCATTAGACATGTATCTGAAACCAACATGAGGAAGTAGGATTAGGTCCTGTCACCATTCCTCTCAGAGACCCACTTGCTGAGTATGTGATGGTTCTCTTCACAACCTTCATGACGATTATGAAGCTCCTGGTTCCCAGAGACGGCGGATCCCACCAGGGGATGCAGTCAGGGTCCTTTGAAGTTGAAGCTATGATAACCACATGAGCTGTGGTTCCTCAAGAACTCCTGGGAACCAGCAGGCAACAAAAGGAAAGAAAGGTAAAGAAGGTGGGAGCTGTTCACTTTGATTACTCTAGACACCTGAGATTGATTGTACACAATAGTGGCAGGAAGGAAGACGTCTAGATACCAGGGAGTCTGAGGCAGGTGGGGGTGGTCATTGTGCTTCTGTGCCTACTGGTCATGTTAAACGGGAAATATTTGCAACCTTGGTTCAGCAAGTGTTCAAAGTAAAAATAAACAAAGCCTCAGGCCTCAGAGGAATGTTAATGTTGGTTACTTACTAAATGAGCAAATGAGCAACTCAGACCTGCTTAGCCACCATCTAAGCATGAATGGGCTGGAGAATGGGTTACAGAAGAGCGGGATGATGAATATCAATCACAGCCTTGGGACCAATTGCAACATGAGGACTGTAGCTTGTTCCAATAACCCTGCTGTTTTATGCTTGTCAGAGGATTGCAGCAATTCTGCTGATAGCCTGAGAAAAAGACTTTTACCAAAATCCCATGGTAAGCATTGCATGCTTATGATAGATAATTAATACCCTGCAAGGGTAGACTGAAAAGAGTTTTGGAGGTAGACGTAGAAAACAGAATGTGAGGTTAGATAAGCAAGGAAGGGAGGATGCGCTTTATCTGCAATGCAGGCCATGAGGAAGACAAATTACTTAAGTGAATTCCAAACACATTTCTCACCAGTCACCAGAGGTGACTCAACAACTGTATCTCAGTAGTTTCTTCTGAAGATCAATCCATTTTCCCTCCAGTGTATCGATAACTCAGCAACCTAAATTACTTCGTTTTTCCCTTCTGAAATCCAGATATTTTTCAAAGGAATAATATGAACAGAGAAGAAAGAAAACTTCCTTTTTGGTAACATATAAAACCATTTCAAAGGACAAGATGAGTTAGCCCCCTCACGAGTATCTTTTTAGTGTTTGTTTTGTTTTGTTTTGTTTTTTTCTTTTTGAGACAGGGTCTCCCTGTAGCCCCAGCTGTCCTGGAACTCACTATGTAGACCAGGCTGCCCTTGAACTCACAGAGATCCACCTGCCTCTGCCTCCTGAGTGCTGGGATTAAAGGTGTGCACCACCACACCTGGCTAGTGTTAGATTTTATGACAAGTGACTGACTGCTTTCTAAGAGATCATCAGTCTCACAAATTTAAATTGATTAGAAAAATTAATAAGAAAACTTGGCAAAGACACAAATGTACAATGAGAAAGAATTGAGCTTTCTAATCTTATACCTAATACCTTGAAATTCTATATTAAAGAGTAAGCTCAGGAGTTAGAGAGAAGAGCAGGAGGTGGATATGATCAAAATATATTGTATGCATATATGAAAGTCTCAAAAGATTAATAAAAATATGTTAAAAACAACAGAGTAAGCTACCTCACAAAACATATCTTATTCTTTCATGTGACATAAACTTTTTTCGTTTGATTTACTACATCAGTTGTTAGTCCAGTTTCCTTTTCTTAAATTCTTGTCTCATATTTTTATTACATCATCATTTGTGAGGGATTGCTTGTTCTTTCTGGCCTGTCACACATTTGCTCCTTCTACAGATCAAAGGTTAACACAATGCAGTTCCAGCCACAGTTTCAAAGTCCCAATCACATCCCAATCACATTTTCTTGGGCTTTCAGATTATACTGAATTATACTAGAACCCGCATTTTAGAGGTAGCTCTTTTTAAAAATAGTGATATAATATTGTAGAAAGTTCGCTTTGGAGCTAAGTCTACCACTGGGCAGCAAATGCTAAGTTACCAGTAGGTTCAATAGTAAGGGTGTGACCACCGTGCACCATAGAAAGAACAGCAGCAGCTACTAAGAGCTTCCCATAAGGCTGCAGCCAGATGTTCAGAGTGACAAGCTCAGTAGAAGTCCACTTAATAAACAGGTCATTCAAGTGCAGTTTATCTATGAACAACCACAAGCCTTCCAACCATAGCCAATCCTTTGCCTTCTAACATGGCTAGAAGCCATGGATTATCTAGTTAAACCAAATATTCTATTCAGTCTCAATATTAGAAAAATTAATTTGTAGAAAAGTTCTTCCAGCTAGCCAAAGGCCTGGCTCTAGTCTAAGCATCCAGGGGTGTCCAGGAAACTGACCTCCGTTTCACTGGGTGCTAAATTTATTACCCACCTACATGCTAGTTCCGCATCAGTTCCCTGGATCTAACAAAGAAGCCAGCACACAGGAAACCCAGCAGTTAGAAGAAGCTGGGAACAGAGACAGGACTAGAGCAGGCGAGTGGGATGCCTGCTGTGTAAGACCTGAGAGGTTCTCCCTGTCAGGTACCATCTTCACATCTGCACACCCCTGAGAGTGTCTCCTTAAACTGAATGGTTTAGTGTCCTGAATTTGAGTGCCTTAGTCCTAGCCAGATCATATACACAAACAGACAAACAACCCAAGTCAGTACCCGGTGACTCCTGAGGCCACGCTGATATATCTCTGACAGCTGAAGCCTGCATGGGAAACTCTAGGGGCCTATGAAGTTACCTTTGTCTTAAGGCATATTGCATCGTCTGATTTGGGCACTTACTTGCCTAGAGGTAAATTTCTCTGGCTTTTCCTTTACATCCTTTATCCTTTCCTTGAGTCTCTTGATACCTTTCCATCAATTACCATTGACAGCTTCTTAAATAAGTCTTTCTCATTCTTCCTCATTCTCTCTCTCTCTCCTCTCACTCTCAACCCCAACTTATATGCTTAAAAATCAGTATGTCACAAGTCCCAAATTAAAATGGATAATTCAATACCAGCAAAGAAATAATAATACACTATTGTTCTAAAAACAAATGACTTGAACAACTCCTAGGATTCTGGTTAGCACTTGCTGTAAACCATTCTATCTTAAAACCCTGCAGGTTAAAATTCCCTCCATTTTCCTCCCAATCCAAGGTGACTATTTTTCTCCATCAGTGTTACCGCTGTTTCCTTTCTCAGATCTGTAGAATCTGGGTGTCTCGGGTCTCTGTCCAGGTCTAGTTTCTTCTGAATCTATAAGCTCTCCATGTGGGCATTCCCAGGCATCACACATCCATACAGCAACATACTCTAAGCACACATTTACAATGTGTACTTCATTTGTGAAGCCCAGGTGCGTGTTTGTGGCTGCCAATTTGGTGACCAGAGGTACCTGACAAGGAGAAGCAGATGATGATATTTCCTCATATAAAATCCACAACCGCCACATCACCTGCAGCATCATCTACCCTTCTTATCACACCTCCAAGTCCTATGTGACTTGGTCCCCAGTACCTTCCCCATATCATTTTACTGAGCTCTGATCCTTACTCGCTCTTGCCCTTTGCCTGGAACACACTTTCTCTGAGCTGCCTTAGCCTCTCTGCAGCATTGGCTCACATACTCTCAACCTACCTCATCCGCATGGCTCTTAACACAATCTCTAATTAGCTTATTTTTGGTTTGTTTGTCATTGTATCTCTCTCTCTCTAGCAAGTCCCACGAATTCAGGATTAGTATTATCACATAGCGTATGTGGATCATGCTCCAGAGGAGCAGTATAAAACTAAGCCATGCAAAGATGCTATGGGCTTGCTACATCCCCAGTGCCAGACAATTCCTGGTACCTAGATGGGGCTCAATTAATATTTTTCACTGAAAGAATGAATTAACTAATGACTCTGGATCCATTAGTTTTTAATAGTCTTGGCAGTCTGAGTAGCTTGCAATCTGATACTTCATTGATCCTGCTCTTAACAGATACAGAAACTCAAAGCATATTGTTAAAAGTATGCATGGCAGTTTGAATGAGAGTGTCCCCCAGAGGCTACAAGTATTTGAACACTTGGTCCCCAGTTCATGGTGTTGTTTGGGGAGCGTCATGGAACCTTTAGGAGATGTGGTCATGCTGGAGGAAGCACATCACTGGGGTCAGGCTTTGAGAGCATAGAGCCATGCCCACTTCCAGTTTGGCTCTCTGCTTCCTGTGCCTGTTTGAAGATGTGATTGCTCAGCCTTCTGTTTCAGCCACCTCTGCTGCCTTGCCTCCCCCACCGTTATGGACTCTAACCCTCTGGAACCATAAAGCCAAATAAACTCTTCTTTTATAAGTTCCCTTGGACATGGTGTTTTATCATAGCAATAGAAAATTAATACTGTATGATAGACAGCATTTTTGTTTTTTAAAATCAATTTTGTTTTATGATCATTTCAAAGATTGACTGAATTATATAAACATTTTGAATATTGACATGAACAAATAACAAAATAAGCTACCCTTAATCTCACCATCCAGATGATAATGTTCCAACTATATTATTTACTATTTTGTTTCCTTGTACTCTTAGAAATGTTTCTCTTCCCTGAAGACAATTTTTCAGTGTGGAATTTCAGCTGATTTTGTTATGGTTCCCAGAATCAAGCAAAAAAGAACAATATTCTAACTTTTGTCAATAATTCATAAATGTTTGAAGAAGTATAGTCATATTTTTAGGTTATCTTCACTAGCCTATTGGACTAAATACTGCAATGTAAAGGATTTATAATCAACAAAACAATACCATTAGAATTCAGAATTCTCATTTCGAGAATCACAGAAATTTGATAGCTGAGCCAGAAGCCTGAGTCACTAGAATTAAAAATTAGCATTCACTCAGTGTCCAATTAACAAGTGCTTACAGAGCATCTACATACCCAGCAGTGTCCTACAACTGCCAACACAGCAGCACCAAAAGCCTTACCTTCCCAGAGTTTGATTAGCTGGAGGACGATAGATAGTAGATGGTAGAAACATGTAGGCAGATGTAGGTAAGTAGATGATCTATTGATGAATAGATAGATGTACTATGTTACATGATAATACATGCTTTTGAGAAAACAAGGCAGGGAGAGATGATGCACAGGTCACAACCTTAATTTTGAGTGCTGTTGTCAAGGAAGGCCTCACTGAGACCTGAAAGAGGCAAGGGAGCCTGGCATGAAGATGCCTAGAGGAGGAGTCCTCTAAGCAGAGGAAATACCTACTGCAAAAGTACTCAGGGAATGAGTCTGGTTCATTCCGGAAATAATCCAATGATAGTGTAGATATTGCTGAGTAAGCAAAGGATAAAGCAGCAGACTTCGTAGTCGCAGAAGTGGAAGACTGTTCAGGGATCTGGGGGGCTGCTGAGCAGGGCTTGAAAGAGGAAGACGGCAAGGTGTAGAAACAGGAAAGGAGAGAAGACTCAAAGTAGGATGGGGAAACGCAGATAACGAGACTCTGGGAGTGTTTTTATGGTAAAACCAACAACATACTATGTCTGGAGAATTTGGAGTTATGGAACATCTCAACATATTAGGTCTGATCAACTAGAAAAGTGGAGTTGTTATTTTATAGACAAGGAGCCCATGAAAACAGAGGTTTCAGGGGGAAATCTGGACCATCTATGAAAAACATAAAGTTTTGTTTAAACAGAAAGACAATTAATTTAATTAGCTTGTTTATTTTGTCACATATTCATTGTACACAATGCTGTTTCATTATTATTTCCATATACATAATGTACTTTGTAAACATTCATGGACTGGACTCCACTGTTTTCTCTTGTTTTTTTCTATTTCTGTGAAGAATGTCATTGGAATTTTCATGGGGATTGAATCAACTCTGTAAATCATTTTCAGTAATATAATCATTTTTCACCACATAATTTTGCCAGCTCATGAACATGGTATGTTTTTCCATCTTCTAATGTCTTCCTCAATTTCCTTCTTTGATGTTTTGAAGTTTTCATTTGCAGATATCTTTCACCTCCTTGATTAAGTTTATTTCTAGTTATTTTAAGGCTATGATAAATGGGATTGTCTTCCTAATTTTTTTCTCAGCATATTCATTATTGGTATATAGAAAAGCTACTGAATTTTCTTGTTGATTTTATATTCTCCTTCTTTGTTGAAAGTGTTAAAGAGATCTAAGAGGTTTCTGGTGGAGTCTTCAGGGTCCCTTATGTATATGAGCATAGCGTCTGCAAAGAAGGATGATTTTAAGCAATAAAATGTTTAAGTCTATATTGGTTACTTTTCTGTTGCTGTGATAGAAACACTGTGACCAAGTGAACTTATAAAAGAAAGAGTTTATTTAGCTTACGGTTCCAAAGGGGCAAGAGTGCATCGTGGCAGGGAGGCATGGCGGCAGATGTAGCTGGAGTAGGAGCAGAAGCTAAACTCTCGCATCTTCAAGCAGGCAGAGAGTGACTGGAGATCTGGCAAAGCTTAAGAACTCTCTAAGCCTGCCCCCAGTGATTTGCTTCCTCCAGCATGGCCACATCTTCCAAGACCTCCCAAAACAGCGCCACCAACTGGGGACAAAAATGTCCAAATACTTGAATCCTATGGGGGACATTCTCAGTCAAACCACCACAAAGTCTTAGAAATGCCTAAGAAAGAATTATTTGACTACATTAAAAAGGAAAAGGAAAGTAAATAGTGAATGCAGAAAAGTGGGGAATTTTCTTATTGCTGTAACTAAATATCCAACAAGAAGCAACTTAATGGGAAAAAATTTATAATGCTCATGGTTTAAGGGATATAGCTTACTCAGCAGGGAAGCACGGTGGCAGAAGTGGCTGGAGCCTAGGACTGGGGAGCTTGCTCACATCCAGAAGGATCATGAAGCAGAGAGTGATAAACACTGGCGCTCAGCTGACTTTCTCCTTTTTCTCTTCCTAGTCATTCCAGAACCCTAGTTCATAAGATGTTACCACCCACATTTAGAGTAGGCCTTCCTTCCTCAGTTAAACCTCTCTGGAAACACCCTCATAGACAGGTGTGTCTCCTAGGTGATTTAAAATCCAATCATGTTGACAAAGATTATCCATCACAGGTATTGAAAACTAGTACAAATAATAAACAAGAGAGGTTTCCTCTTCTCTGGTACTGGATATATTTCTTTTAGAGGGTCTTTAAGCAGCTGCCTAAGGGATTTGATACTCTCTTCCTACTCATGTAAAATAACTTCTTAGAATGGACCAACTCACCAACCAATATAAAAAGTTTTACAAGCTTTAGTTCAGTAACCAGAAATTAATTACTGATCTTCCTCTTGAATGAGTTATTCTCTGTCCTCATAACATGTTGCTCCTTGGGTACATAATAATAGAACATGAGAGAAGTCAGGATCTGCAGCAGGTATGGGCCATCTCCCCACTGGAAGTCATGGAGAGGAAAGTTAAGAACTGATATCAAATGCCCAAAATGAGACTCAAGAGCCAACACTTTTTTGCTAATTATGTTGCTTGATATACAGTTATAAGACAGTCTCTCCATTGGCTCTTCACTTTTTAAAGAAACAGCAAATAAACAACTTTTTAATGGGTTCTTGAGTATCCTGCCTTTCTAAATGCATGAAAGGCTTCCTCAGCTGAAGACATTCTAAAGGCTCTCAACTGATAACCTGTATCTTCATTTGTTTTGGTTAGGCAGTGGCTCTTTCATGAATCTCAAGCCCCTCTAATTAGTTTCCCTCCTAAGTTGTCTCATATAATTTCTGCAAAAAAGGAAATAGTTTGGCAAATAAATTAATAATAGTAGTAGTAGTAGTAGTAGTAGTAGTAGTAGTAGTAATGTAGCCTCTTATAAGAAGTACAACTTTCCAACAAGTTCCAGCTGAGATTCCAGAGAACTTCTACATAATTAAGTGGACTTCAACTTTAGAAGTACACTTGACTCTTTAGTTAGTGTTAAAAAAAAAATATCCCAGAAGCAAAAGTACCTCAAACCCACAATTATTCACCTAGCACTGGAACAATCACATTAGAAAAAGATACATGAGTTCCAACAACCACAGAAAGATATTCTAAATAATATCTGATACCCCAATATAATAGGAAAATTCAAAAGGGGGATTAGATAGAAAATATAGACAATGGAATGTTTAAAATTTGAAAAGATTGGGGCTGGAGAGATGGCACAGAGGTTAAGAGGCAGCTAACAATTGTCTGTAACTCCAGTCCCAGGGGATCCAACAGCCTCTTCTAACCTCCATGGCACTGCAAAACATGGGTGCACTTACCTACATGTAGGCAATACATGCATACACATAAAATTAAAAAGTATTTTTTGCTGGGCATGGTGGCACATGCCTTTGATCCCAGCACTCAGGAGGCAGAGGTAGGAGGATCTCTGTGAGTTCAAGGCCAGCCTGGTCTACATAGTGAGTTCCAGGACAGCTGGGGCTACAGGGATACCCTGTCTCAAAAAGACAAAAAAAATTTTTTTAATTAAAAATTTAAGTTAAAAAAATATTTTTTTTAAAAAAAAATTTGAAAAGATGTTAAGATTGATTCTCCAGCAGAATACCTACTCCCCTACTTATATATTCCTCCAGAATCCTTTCAGATTAATTTTAAGTCTCACATAATCAGCCCGGTTCCTTGCCAAATTCTTTATAACTATATAAAAGAAATCTATTATGTCACAAAATATTTCCCAGAACCCTCCTGGTCTTGGTGGTCATCTCCTTCCACATGTAGCTAACCTCCAGAAAACTGGGCAGGATTTCGAATACCATTCTTAGAGAACCTGCAAACTCCCAGGAACACAAGTTACAGTCAGCATTTCCACCTTGGGAAACTAAGGTGATTGGAGCCCCACAGGAGCATCTTGAAAACAGAACAGGGTTACACAACAACAATAACCAAGATTGCCCTGTAGCCAAAGCTCACACATGGGACACATTACCTTGTTGTTATAAGTGGCTGCTTTTAAACAGCTGTCCTCCTCATATAGGGAATGGATGGTCTTAAGTAGGCCTTTAATGCTCTCAGATTTCTGACTTCCTAAAACGCACATATTTGTCAGGTTCTGCCATACATATCTCAAGCAACTGAGATGTTGTTAAAGCGGGAATGCACATACACAGTCTTTCAAATGCCAACACCCAGTGAGCTGCACAGGCAAAAGATGATGGAGGTGTTGGAGCAAGAGTGATGAACTTAAACCACAAAATGTATAGCAATATTTTGTCTCAAAAGGAAAATCCATATTGATTCATTCAATAGTGAGGTTTGATTGGCTTCATGAACCGGCCAGATGAGAACAGATCTTGAGTTGTAGTTAGAGTTTTAGTAGAAAGAAAACCAGGCAGCAGGGATTATTTTCGGCAAAATTGTTCTGTCAGGAGCAGAGAAAATCTATAGATAGGGGAGGTCAGTGAAGGAAGTGGGACTTCAGGGATGAAGTTCAAAGCTTGACAGCTCCCATGGAAATGACCCTTAACAGGAGTGCTGATGTCATTTTGTTAATAGGAAAAATATCATTTTGTTACCACTGAGGAAAGTCATTGTCCTAGTGACAGAATACAGGCTAGGAGGTGTGCAAAGCTGTAGAAAGCAGGTCTAAAACTTGCTGTGACCAAGAGGGTAGACCAAGTGTGCAAGGCAGACAGTCTGCTCTGGAACCTAAAAGGATGCCCCCAAAGAAAATGCTTATATAACATATTATTTCCCCTTTATATATTTTCTCTTTGTTCCAGATTCATAGCATTTCAGCTATGTGATTTAAGTCAAATTGTTCAATCTCTATAAATCTCATCCTCTGAGTTGTTCAGTGAGGATGACACAGCCCTGTCACTGAGACATCATCAAGATTAAATGAAATAATGCCTGCAAATACACTCTACTTAAAATATTTTGAAGCAAACTTTTATTTGGGCCTCTCTAGTTCTGGACAAGAAAAATATTCTTTATGGCCCAACAATGGCAACCAAATTTCATATTATACAATGGAAATTTGAAGAGGTATCTCCAGGAAACCTTGAAGATCATGAGAAAGACCAAAAATAAAAGGTGCTAAGTGACCTGTTCAAGAAGCCAATCAAACCTCACTATTGAATGAGCCAATACAGCTTTTCCTGTTTTCTCTTTTGAGACAAAATATTGCTATATAGAAGCCAGGCTGACCTCCAACTTGTGATCTTCCTGCCTCCATCTCCCAAGCACTGAAAGTAACAGGCATACACCATCAATGTAGCTTCAACTCAGTTTCCAAAGTCACTACTCATTTCCAGTGAGCAATGGTACCAGTTGGTTTACTTTTAAAAATATCAACCTCATCCATAAGAAGAGGAGTGTCACATCACCAGTTACACTGGCTGATGCTATTGCAAGACAAAGAATCACGTTTTTTGTTATTCCTGTGTAGCCCCTAAAACCAGGGCCAAAAGGCCTGTTTCTGCAGGTTTGAGTGTGTGTGTGTGTGTGTGTGTGTGTGTGTGTGTATTTACATGTAGAGGTTAGAGGTCAACTTTGGGTGTCATTCCTCAAGAGTAATTCACTGTATTCTTTTGTCTTCACCTTGGAGAAGGGCCTCTGAGCATGTCCATCATGGGGATTAGCTTGACTATACTGATTGAGGTGGGAAGACTTGCCCACTGTGGGTGGCACTGTTCTCTAAAATAGGGGATCCTAGACTGTATAGGAATGGAGAAAATGAGCTGAGTACCAGCATGTATGCATTTATTGGTTTCTGTTCTTGATAATGGATGTGATGTGACCAGCCCCATCAATCTCCTGCCACTATGACTTCCCTGCAATGGTGGACTGTAACTGGGAACTATGAGTCAAAATGAATCCTGACTACTATCCTCAGGCGCTGGGACTCCCTAAGCCACATTCACCCTTCCATCCCCGGCCCCTCGCCGTTCTATACTCCTAGTTTGGGTCCTTCGCCCCTCCTAGTC
>NW_008343385.1:3943452-3946531 GCF_000622305.1 Nannospalax galili | reverse complement strand
AACTGTAAACCTAAAAATTTACAGCCAATTTTGAAAGAGATGCATCCTACCTCAGGAAAACGTTATTGAATATGTCAATTGTGTTGTAATGATATGCTTCTTCTAAGTATGTTGTTATTAAATAAATCATTTTTAAAAATTAAAAAAAAATGAATCCTTTCTCCCTTAAGTTGCTTTAGTCAGGGTATTTTATCACAGCGACAAGAAAACAAACTGAGACACTTTCCATCCCCACAAGGTCCATTTCTGCACAAATGGCATTAGTATACATAAGATCAGCTGTTTATTCTAGACACTGGGGGTACAAAACTACAGTAAAAGGCAAGCCTACTCTCTAGTTACCGATAGGACATTGCACACAAGTTCTTTCCAAATTTGTTGTCTTCCCTCTCAACTCTGATCTCCCCACATGCTCCTATTTCTTTCTACCCCATTATCACACACTGGTCGCTCAGGTCAGAGCCAAGAGGGGGCTTTTGATTCGTCCCTCTCCTTGCCTTGTTACTTTCAGATGCCAAGTTCTGCCACACTCTCTCTGTAAGATCCCTGGATTCTTCCTCCCTTTTTATCACTCTATTGGTAAGCCAGTCCACTTCCACTCACCAAAATGATTACTGAGAAACAATCTCCTCACCTCCAGTCTGTTTTCTCTCCATTCTATTTGACTTTCAAGAGGCACAACTTCAATGAGACCATTCTTTGATAAGTATGTCTATTATTCCCCATTGCTTTTATGGTAAAATCTGAATCTCTTTGACATTCAAAATGCAGGTGACCCATCCTCAACCTCCCTCTTTTTCAACCTTTTCTTACAGTACTTTGCTGTATTTTGTTTCAAAGCCATTGCTCCACAGGACATCTGGCAAGAACTTTAATAATAATAATTTTAAGTGTTTAACATACACAATTCTAGCACCCTGTCTAACATGCAGCCTTCTAAAATATCTCCCAGGAACCTGGGCTTCCTAATACTCATGCTTCTGTCTGGCACCTTCCCAGTGAGCATGGGCTGGATCTAGTGATTTGTTCCAATAAGTACAGCACAGCAAAATGTATGGCGTTTTCTTCCAAGAATGGGTGATAAAAGACTGTGGCTTCTATGTTGCTTTCTCTCCTCATTCTTGCTTGTTTTGATGAAGTAAACAACCATACCTTTCTGTAGGAACAGAAAAGCCTACATGTAAGGGAATGAAACAAGCCGCAGGTCCATGGCTGGTAAAGAACTGAAGCCTCCATGCAATAGCCTTCAAGGAACTGGATCCTGCCCACAACCACATGAGTGGTCCTGGAAAGAAATTATTTCTAGTTGACCTTCAAAGTCACTGAAGTCTCAGGGGAAACTGAGAACAGAAGGACTCAGCTAAGTCACATCTGTATTTCTGACCCATAGAAACTATGTGATAAGCATTTAAGCTATAGGGCAATTTTTTAGGTAGCAATAAGTTACTAGCAATTGCCTTTGCTGAACACTCAATTAAAAAATTATTTTATATTATGATAGGTAATTATCTCCTTATATCTAATTTCTATTTGAAAATTAGAAGGCCTATTTACTCACTTGGCAGGATTTGATGAAAGGCTCTTCTGTATGAGACACTCTGTGAGGTCTTAGAGGCTAGAAAGCTGAGGAAGGCTGGCTGCCTGCCACTATGGCATGGATAGATGGGGTGACACTAGAGAGTACTTCATGGAGTTGAAGGGTTGAAAGGGAACATGAGAGGGAATTAAAGGAGGTTGCAGTATATCGGGGACATGGTTAAAAAACACAGCTAGGTGACAAATGAGTGCTACAAGACAAGGGAGGCGTCTATAGAGTTCTGAAAGAATGCAGAGGAGAGAGGCTACTTCCCTATAGGAGGAACAGGGAAATTAGCTAACATGAACTTTGAATACAAGAAAATTTATCCATAAAGCATTGAGGGAGGGGTACATCAGTGAACAGAAACAATATAAAAGGAACAGAAGCTGGAACACACATATTGAAAATAATGAGTTAAATTCAAATGAAATGTATCCCCAAATCAACTTCTTTTCACCTGGGCCCCATAACTTGTAAGAGGCAATCTAATGTCACCTGCAGTAGATAAGGGGAAGTGTGGGAGAAAGGACAACTCCATTTCCTGAGCTACTTCCAAGCCTTAGAAGGTACCCTTGCAAGTGAGGGACTCTGGACTTCCTTTTCATCAGCCTCAGGTTATGTCTGCCTCTGACCCTAGGCAAGAGACTCCAATTTATCCCTCTGGATTCAGATTTTTAGGCAGGATGACCAAGGCCAGCAACAGGCTTTGGCTGCTCTACCCAGAGACATTGCTGAGATTTCTCTAATTCTCATAATTTTTTTTTTAACTTTCTCTAATTCTGATAGTTTTAGATGTCTAATAATAAGAGATTTATACAATGGGCTTCTCTGGGCCTGGATGACCCGCAGGCCTCTCTCCAACCAGCAGGCCTCTCGTGGGTAAGTCAATCGGGCCCTCTGCTCCTTGACTCTCCCGGCCTCATTCACCACCCCCACCACCCCAACCCCTCCACCCCTGCCCAGATCTCCTCCTAGCCTGGGTCCTGTCCCATTCCTTCTCTTGGTGCCTCAGACATGGGGGAACCACCACTGCTTCCTGATCCTGTGCATCCAGATCAACACAGTTCCTCTCGGGTCCCCAGGAACACTTTGGGCCTGGCCTGCCCTCACCTCCTTTTGCTTCCCTGGGCCTGCATGACATGCCAGCCTCTTTCCTGGATGCTGTGGCCAACCTTTCCTCTTCCTGATCCTTTGCATCCAGACCAACCCAGCTCCTCAGTGCAGTCCCCAGGAGCCCTTGGAGCTGCTTCCCGCCCCCATCTTCTTTTGCATCTCTGGGTGGCACAGTCACCAGCTGCCGTAGACCACCATCTTTCCTGAGCCCGGCTCCCAGGCCAATCCAACAACCAAATTCCTGAGGCCAAAATCTTTCCTGGAGGGATCCAGACCTTAGGAGAAAGCCTGAGAGCATCTGATCCTCATCTGAATTGGGCCTCTGTGGGAACTCCTGAAGACAAAAGCAATCTGGCCACTCCAATATAAAAACGAAATAGAGAACAG
>NW_008343385.1:3941456-3942249 GCF_000622305.1 Nannospalax galili | reverse complement strand
CAAAATAGACTTTAAACTAAAACTAATCAGAAGAGATAAAGAGGGCCACTTCATTCTGATCAAAGGAACAATAAATCAAGAAGATATTACAATCATGAACATATATTCACCAAACTCTGGTGCACCCAGCTTCATCAAAACAATACTACAGGACTTTAAGAACCACATTAATCCCAACTCACTAATAGTAGTGGACCTTAATACCCCACTGTCACCATTAGATAGGTCTACAGGGCTGAGAGTTAACAGAGAGACATTTGAATTAAACAATATCACATATCAAATGGACTTAACAGACATCTACCAAGTATTTCACCCAAGCACCAAAGGACATACTTTCTACTCAGCACCCCATGGAACCTTCTCCAAAATCGACCATATACTGGGGCACAAAACAAACCTGAAAAAATACAAAAAGATTGAAATAATTCCATGCATTCTATCAGAATGCAATGCAATAAAGCTTACACTCAACACCAGAATAAGCCCTAATCACCACATAAATACATGGAGATTAAACAACACACTCCTAAATGATGAATGGGTCAAAAGAGAAATTAAGAAAGAAATAAAAGTATTCCTGGAACTAAATGAAAAGGACAATACAACACAACAAAACCTTTGGGACATGCTGAAAGATGTTCTTAGAGGAAAATTTATAACTCTAAGAGCCTACATCAAGAAAATCAGAAAGAACACAAATAAATGACTTAACATTGCAAATCAAAACACTTAAAAAGCAACAACAAATGAAACCCAAACCCAGAAGACAAGAAAGAATTACAAAACTCAA
>NW_008343385.1:3936716-3939770 GCF_000622305.1 Nannospalax galili | reverse complement strand
AAAAAAAATTGAGGAAGACACCAGAAGATGGAAGGACCTCCCATGCTCATGGATTGGAAGAATTAATATTGTGAAAATGACTGTCCTACCAAAAGCCATTTATACATTCAATGCAATGTCAATCAAAATTCCCATGATGTTTCTCAAAGAATTGGAAAAAACCATCCTAAGATTCATATGGAAGCACAAAAGACCTCAGATAGCCAAAGCAACCCTGAGCACTAAGAGCCATGCTGGGGGGATTACTATACCAGTTTTAAGCTGTATTACAGAGCTATAGTCATAAAAACAACATGGTCCTGGCACAAAAATAGACCCATGAATCAATGGAACAAAATTGAAGACCCAAATATGAGTAAATGCAATTTCAGCCACCTGATATTTGACAAAGGAGCAAAGAATATTCACTGGAGGAAAGACAGCATGTTCAGGAAATGGTGCTGGCAAAACTGGATCTCCACCTTTAGAAGAATGAAACTGAACCCCTATCTTTCGCCCTGCACAAAAGTCAATTCCAAATGGATCAAAGACCTCAATGTAAAACCTGAAACTCTGACACTGTTAGAAGAAAACATTGGGAAAAACCTACAAGACATAGATGTAGGAAAGGATTTTCTAAACTGGACATCAATTGCTCAGGTAACAAGCTCAAGAATTAACAAATGGGACCTCATTAAACTAAAAAGCTTCTGTACATCAACGGAGGCAACCAGGGAAGTGAACAGAAAACCCACAGAATGGGAGAAAATCTTCACCAGTAACGCATCTGACAGAGGTTTATCATCCAAAATATATAACGAATTCCAAAAACAGAGAATCAAGACAAAAAGCAACCCAATTAAAAGATGGTCTAAGGAGCTAACAGAGAGTTCTCAAAAGAAGTAAAGATGGCTATGAAGGATCTTAAAAGATGTTCAACATCACTAATAATTAGGGAAAGGGGAACACTCATCCACTGCTGGTGGGGCTGCAAACTGGTTCAACCCCTATGGAAGGCAGTGTGAAGAACTCTTTAAAACCTACAAATGTACCTGCCATTCGACCCAGTTTTACCACTCCTTGGCATATACCCAAAGAACTCATCCTATTGCAGAGACACTTGTACATTCATGTTGTTGCTGCTCTTTTCACAATAGCTAAGAGATGGAAGCAAACTAAGTGTCCCTCAATTGATGAGTGGATAATGAAAATGTGGTTCATTTATACAATGGAGTTTTACTCAGCAGTAAAGAAAGATGAAATCATGAAATTTGCAGGTAAATGGATGGAACTAGAAACTGTTATACTAAGTGAACTAATTCAGACTCAGAAAAAAAAAATCGACATATATTCTCCCTCATATGTGGATCCTAGAACCAAACCCTGATAAGTGAGTATGTATCCAGACATAACCACAGAAACCAGGACAAGGGTAAGGAAACAGGGAGGTAAAGGAAAAGAAAGAACCTGAAAGAGAAGAACAGTAGGAAATAGGTATAAATAAGGGTGATATGGATAAAAATTTGGTTATTTTAAGGGAGGGGGGAGGGAAGGGTATAGAAGGAACCTAGGGGATAAAGAGAAAGAAGGAGCTCAAGAGAGGTAGGACCATAGGAGAAAGGTATAATTAAGAGAGAAAGGGGGGGTGGAATGGGGGCACCTTAAGTGAGAAAACCTTGATGGAGGGGTGAGACAATGCAAGAGATAAATAATGCCTAGCTAGTTTTAAAAAACAGAGGTAACCATATTACTCCAACAACCTACTGACAAATTATACATATCAGATCAAGAAATATATGTCTAGGTAACGTTTATATGAGAACAATTGGTCTTTGTTCAAGATTTATTTACATGACACACAGTAATTAAAAGTACCAGACTGGTGGAACTAACCAGTCTGGTACTTTTAAACACCTTCTTGGGTGTTTAACAGACATACTTTGAGGTCTATAATAATTTGGTATGAGGGACATAAAGGACACTTTTTGCTCCTTGCCCTCCTAGGTCGACTAGTTCCAGGGAACTATGAGCATCTCTCAAAATGTCCTGTAATTGTGGTGGGTGGCATGTCCTCTTGATCAAGGAGGCCGAGGCGACCCCACCAGATGGACTTGAACCAGTGTCCAGTCTACAAAGAGGAGGGTCAACACAGAAGAATCATTTCCTCCATGCTTTCAAGGGAAGCCAATCATGGTCGAGCAGGACCTTTGACTTATCTTCACATAGGCAGACTGGTAAAAGAAAGGAGTCAGGGGCTCCTCCCAAGCCCATGTGACCCCTGAGGAAGAGATCCTCAAATGACTTTAAGAGTAAAAATAAATTGGTTTATCCGGGCCAACTCTATGGCCTTAAACACCCAAAATGAACGTATAACCAAAGATTAAAGGGGCCAATATAATTTTTTAAGAGTCCATATGCATAGCTAAAGGCTACATAACAAGCAACAGTGCCAGATAGGAGAGATAGGAGATACTTTCTTTTGAGTTGTTAGCCAGGGTGGCCCAAGGGACTCCCAGATAGTAACCCAGCATAGAACTGGGAAAATGAACAGCAGACCCCAGTCTTATCTAAAGGGATATTGACAACTGATTGCTGCTAGATGAGGAACAGCTGACCTTCCTAAAACAAAGACCTCTAGATTGGCTGACTAGATTCACCAGATGGACAAGTAGTGGGGAATGACTGGGGGTGCTGACAACACAGCAGAGAGTAACGGGGATATCAGAGTATAAGGGCTCTATTGAGGGGAGGGATGCTATGGGAGGGTGCCATCTCAAGTGCAACCGATTATGACTAGTAATAATCAGATACATACAGATTAGAGATGCATGCGCCAACATCTCAGTGTTAGCAGCAAAAACAATGAGTCTTTCTGCAAGGAACAATATATTCTAAAATGAAATGGGGATCTATTTTAAAGGTTAAACCTCAATTTTATGTCTTACAGGGCTTATACTGAGTTCATTATTGTATAACTGTATTAATTCAACTGTGAACCTAGAAACTTCCAGCCACTTGTGAAAGAGATGTACTGTTGCTCTGGAGTGTGTTACTGAATATGTTAAAGCTGTAGTG
>NW_008343385.1:3904734-3936447 GCF_000622305.1 Nannospalax galili | reverse complement strand
ATATGTTAAAACTGTAATGAAATGCTTCTTCTAATCATGTAGTTATTAAAATTAAAAGATAAAATTAAATTAAGTTAAATTTAAAAAAGAGATTTATAGAATGAACTTAATGTTTGATATCACTCAATTTCTATGCAGACAAAATTAAAGGATCTGTTTGTAGATGCTTAGCAAACTCCTTGTAACTCATGCAATGTAGTTTATATGAAGATTGTGACATTTGAAACAGGAACCTGAGGTTTGTCACAGGTCACACTGACCAGCAGAGCTGAGACACAACTCAGGACATTTGTCACCAAGGAGGTAACACTTCATAGTCAGAAGACAGCTCTGGATTCAAAACTCTGCTCCAAGCTCCTAACTGTATGGCTTATACAAGTTCCTTCTTTTCTCTGAGCCTCATTTTCCCCATTCATCAAATGGAAATTATAAAACCAATCATGCAACAGTGTTGAGAGAATTAAAGGACAAAAAATGTATAAGTACTTGGCACAGTGCCTTGACATAGCGTATTCTGTATAAATGGAAGTCATTACAATGATTATGGCTTTGTGTCCTGTACATTGAACCAGATGGCGACCAATTCTAATGGCCTGTTGGTAGTGATTTTGGGAGCAAGCAGTGCTTAGACCATATTAACAATAGGTAAGACCTGTCTGTAGCCTCTTACCACAACCCTTTCCAAATACTTCTCCCCCAGATGTTACTCCCTGTGTTCACATCTCAGGTTCAAGTATTCAAAACCTTTTGTTCATCACCTTCTTTTCCCACATAAACTTCAACTGTGACTTCTAGATTCTGCACTCTGTAAACTAACATTGGATTACCCAAGGCACTGCTTCTAAAATTGAACAATGCACACCTCTGCCCACCACTTGGCAACCTCTTGGTCTTATTAGGAAACCCACAGTCATAGACTATCTGCTAAATTATAATGTTCATCTGTTTCCTGTAAATCCATCTCTAGTCCCCATGTCCAAAAGTATTCAGAGAAAACCCAGAGATTGGACCAGATTTTGCATAATGAATGCAGAATTTATGAATGAGGAATAAAACTGATTTGCATACCTCTGTCTAGAAAGATATTTTCAAAACTAACACCTAGCAAGGAAAAAAAATTGTGTACATGAGGTGCAGGAAAGGGAGGGTGGAAAGGAACCCAAAAATGATGCAGAAATAAGACTAACATATTAAGTAGAGGGCGGACCAAGGAAAACTCTTTAGAAATACATGGGATTGTGTGCTACAGAGTTGGCTCAGGGGTTGGGAGTGTTGACTAGTCTTTCAGAGGACCCAGGTTCAATTCCCAGCACCCACATGGCAGATAACAATGTACAAACTCCAGTTCCAGGGGATCCAATGCTCTCTCTGACCACCATAGGCATTGCATGACATGGTGCACCTACCAACATGTAGGCAATACACTCATACACATAAACTAAAAATAATAAATAAAATATTTTTAAGCTACATGGGATTGGGCTGGCGAGCTGGCACAACCATTACAAATACATAGGAAATTATTCCAAAATATCCTATTAAAACAAAGTAATGAAGACAGTGTAGTGCTGGCATAAAGGTAGATGTATAGGTCATACACAAGTGGAGCAGAACAGAAAGCCCAGATCTTTGCATATATGACCAAGTCATTTTAATCAGGGTCCCAAGATTACACATGGTGGAAAGTTTAGTTTCTTCACCAAATAGTGTTATGAAAATGAATATCTGAAGAAAAAAAAGTTGGGCCCTTGCCTTTCCAAATATACAAAATGAATTCAAATTGGACTAAAGTCCTAAGCATCAAACCTAAAACTATTAATTTAAGGGAAAAGCTTAAGGATGGTCAGTTTGGTAATGATTCTTAGAAAACACACTAAAAGCATCGGCAGCAAAATAATAAATAGACAAATGGGATTACATGAAACTTAAAATTTCTGTGGGTCCAAGGAAAGACTCAACAGTTGCAAATCTTGTATTCAATAGTGGATTACTATCCAGAATATATAAAGAACTACAACTCAGCAACAAGAGGATCTAATTTAAAAATGAACATGTGATTTCATTAGCATTTCTCCAAAGAAGATATGTGAATGGCTAAGAAGAATATGAAAAGGTGTTCAACATCACTATCATCAGGGAAATGCAATTCAAAACCACAGTGAGGTGTACCTAACAGCACTCAATATAAGCACAATAAAAAGAACAAAAAATAGTGTTGACAAGAGTATGGAGAAACTCTGTGCACTGTTGGTGAGGGTGTAAAATGGTCCAGCCATTATGAAAAATGGTATGGGGTCTGGATGTGGTAGCACAGGCCTTTAATCCCAACACTCCAGAGGCAAAGACAAGGAGATCTCTGTGAGACTGAGGCCAGTCTGGTCTACATAGAGAATTCCAGTTGTGGCTACAGGAAGACTCTGCCTCAAACAAAACACAAACAAACAATATGAGGGATTACCATACAATCAAGGAATCGTACTTCTGGTTATATTTCCAAAAGACCTCAAAGAAGGTTCTCAAAGAGATATTTGCACATCTATTATCACAGTAGTATTACAATAGTTAATAACAGGAAACAATTCAAAAGTCCAACAACAGACGAAATATATGTTCCATGCATGCAATGGAATGATATACAGCCTTTAAAAAGAAGAAAATTCTTTCATGAGCTACATCATGGTTGAAACTCAAGGACATTATACACAATGCCATTAGCCAACCACAAAGGAACAAGTACTATGTGAGTCCACCTATAGGAAGTACTTAAGGTATTGAAAATCATGAAAACAAAAGGTGGAAAGCTAGGTATCAGAGGCCAGGGAGGGAAGTGAGGAAATTAGTACTTAGTGGGTATAGTGTTCCTGAGTTTCAAGATAAAAATTTTAGAGACTGTCCCCTTCTAGCCTTGGGCCTAGGCCCACTCCTGCTCTTCTGCCTCAGATCTCTGGATTAGCTTCCACAGACTAGCTCAATCCCCTAGCATGGTTTGTTAGGTCCTCCACAGGTAGTCTCCACCCCTACCTTGCCCCTGGCCTCCTGATGTCTCTGCCACAGACCTGATAAATCAGATTTTGCCAACTAGGCCTTGATTTCCCAGCAGCCTGAACAGCTCCACTCTCTCCCTGCACTGGGTCTCCCTTAAAGCCTTGGGCCTAGGTCCACTCCTATTCTTTTTGCCCCAGGTCTCTGGACTACCTTCTTAGTTCAAACCTGCCCACTGCTCCTGATCTCATGCACCCAGACTGGCTCAGTTCTCCAGCTTTGTTTCTTAGACCCTGCACAGGCAGTCCCTACCTCCACCTCACCCTTGGCTCCCCTTCTAGTCTGTCTACCACAGACCTGCCTACTACCCAGACCAGCCTACTGCCCTGAGAGGACCTGAAGCACACACCAAATAACTTTTCATACCTGAGCAAAAAGTAACCAAGCTATATCAACAATATAAACAGAATCAAACTTCAACTAACAAAGGCAGAATAGAATTTCCTATCAGACACACAACCAACAAAAAACATTCGTATGCCCAAATGGCAATGCAAAAGCACAAATAATATGAAAAACCAAGAGAATATGTCTCAACAAAACTCATGAGTCCTACAGAAGTATACTACAGTGAAAAACACCCTGAAGAACCCCATGACATAGAATTTTAAAAAACAGTCATAAGCGTGATCAAAGAACTTAAAAAACACACAAACAACTCAAAGTCTCAAAGAGGATAGGCATAAACTTGTGACAGAAGCTCAAGGAAATACAAACATGTAGCTGAATGAAATAACAAAAACAATTCAGGACTTGAAAAGTTAATAAAACACCTTATATGCATATATGGAATTCTCAGTAAAGTTTTTGTAAAAATTTAAAAGAGAGAGATAGAAATATTGAAGAAAACCCAAGCCAAAATGAAGGGGGAGCTGAAAAACTCAATAAATCAATTAAACAACAGGAAAAAGGCTCACCAGAAAATGAATGGAATAGAAAACAGAATATCAAGACTGGACAACAAAGTCAAAGAACTGGACTCCTCAAGTAAAGACTATAATTTTTTTTTAAACACAGTAATGGAATACACAGGAAATGTGGGATACCATGAAAAGATAAAATCTACGTGTCGCAGGCATACAGGAAGGAGAAGAATCTCAGGTCAATGGCATTGACCAGATCTTCAATGGGATTATAGAAGAAAACTTCCCTAAATTAAGGAAAGCAATACCTATACAGATACAAGAAGCACATAGAACACCAATTAGACATGACCAGAACAGAAACTCCCCACAGCATATCATAACAAAAACACTGTACAAAACAGAGAGGATACTGAAAGCTGCTAGAAAAAAACAAGTTACATATAAAGAAAAATCCATGAGAAATACAGCTGACTTTTCAATGCAAACTATGAAAGCCAGAAAAGCCTGGACTAAAGTATTTCCAGTTCTAAATGACCATGGATGCCAACACAGAATACTTTACCCAGCAAAACTGTCTATCATAGTCAAAAGGAAATGAAAATTTTTCCATGACAGAAATAGGCTGAAAGAATTCATGTCCACCAAACCAGCCGTATAAAGAACAACAAAGGACCAAAGATAGGAATGACTATACCCAAAAGGTTACAGAAAGAAAACAAAGGAAGGCATAATTATGGAAATGCAAAATAGGGCCAAGAACACAAATTAAAATGACAGTAACCAATACACATCTTTCAATAATAACTCTATCAGTGGTCTCAACTCCCCAGCCAAAAGACACAGGCTATCAAGATGGATTAAGTAATAAAACCCATCTTTTTGTTTCTTCAAGAAACTCATCTCACCTTCAAGGATAGGCACTACTTTAGGATGAAGGAGGGAAAAGGTATTCCAAGAAAATGGCACTAAGAAACAAGTAGGTGTTGTAATTCTAATATCTGACAAAATAGACTTTCAAATTAAAACTAATCAAAGGAACAATTGACCAAAAAGATATTACAATCATGAACACATATGCACCAAACTCTGGCATACCCAATTTCATAAAAAGAGTACTACACGACTATAAAGCACAAATTAACCCCAACTTAGTAATAGCAGTTGACTTCAATACCCTACTATCTCCAATAGACAGGTCAACTGGACAAACAGAGTCATCTGAATTAAATGACATATCAAATGGACCTAACAGACATCTACAGAATATTCCACCCAAGCACCAAATAATACACTTTCTACTCAGCAGCCGATGCAAGTTTCTCTAAAATTGACAACATACTGGGGCACAAAACAAACCTCAACAAATACAAAAATATTGAAATAATTCCATGCATTTTATGTGACCACAATGCAATAAAGTTTATAATCAACAGCAAAAGAAGCTCTAGTAATTACATAAAATCATGGAGATTAAACAACACACTCCTAAATGATGTGTTGAAAAAGAAATTAAGAAAGAAATAGAAGCATTCCTGGAACTAAATGAAAATGATAATACAACACAACAAAACTTTTCTGGCACTTTAAAAGCAATTCTAAGGGGGAAGTTTATAGTTCTATGTGCCTACATTAAAAAATTCAGAAAGAGCACATATAAATTACTTAGCAGTGCAACACAAGACTCTGGAAAGGCAAGAACAAACCAAACCCAAACCTAATAGATGAGAAGAAATACCAAATACCAGAGCAGAAATTAATGAAATAGAAACAAAAAAAAAAAAACAATAAAAAGCATCAATGAATCTAAGAGCTGGTTCTTTGACCCTTAGCCCAGTTAACCAAAAGAAAGAGCAACTGCAAATCAACAAAATCAGAGATGAAAGGGGAAAGATCACAACAGACACCAAAACAAAAAATCCAGAACATTACAAGGGAATACTTTAAAAAAAACTATTAAATTTGAATTTGAAAATCTGAAATAAATAGATCAATTTCTAAATTCATGGAAACCACCAAAGTTAAACCAATAAAAGATCAAAAGCTTAAAAATAAGGAAATTGAAACATCAATACAAAACCTCCCAACTAAAAGAAGTCCAGCCCCAGTTAGATTCAAAGCAGAATTCTACCAGATGTTTAAAGAAAAACTACAACCAATACTTCTTAAAGTATTCAAAAAGATAGAAACCGAGGGAGCATTCCCAAACTCCTTCTATGAATCCAGTATCACTCTAATACCAAAACCAGGTAAAGACATAACCAAGAAGGAAACTATAGGTTCATATCCTTAATGAACATAGATGCAAAGATTCTGAACAAAATACAGACACACATCAAAAAGATCATCCACAGGGATGGTTCAATATATGCAAGTAAATAAATGTAATGAATCATACAAATGGACTTAAAAGACAAAAATCACATGGTCATCTCAATAGATATAGAAAAGGCCTTTGGCAAAATCCAACACGCATTTATGTTAAAAGTGCTAGAGGAAATTGGATTGGAGGGAACATACCTCAACATAATTAAACAACATATACAACAAACCCATGCCAACATCATTCTAAATGGAGAAAAACTAGAAGCATTCCTATTAAAATCAGGAACCTGACACAGCTGTCCACTACCTCCACTCCTTTTCAACACAGTGCTTAAAACTCTTGCTAGAGCAATAAGACAAGAGAAGGAAAATTTAAAAAGAGTACTAATTGGAAAAGAAAAGGTCAAATTATCACTATTTGTAGACGATATGATATTATGTATAAGAGATCCCAAAATTCCACCAGAGAACTGCTAGAAGTGATCAATACTTTAATCAAAGTGGCAGGTTACAAAATCAACTTACAAAAATCAGTGGCCTTTCTATATACCAATAACAAACAATTAGAAAGAGTAGTCATGGAAACCCTCCCATTCACAATAGGACCTGAACAGAGAGTTCTCAAACTCTCTGTTTGAAGAAATAAAATGGCTAAGAACCACCTTTAAAATGCTCAGCATTCTTAGTAATTAGAGAAATGGAGATCAAAACTACTTTAAGATTCCATCTTACCCCAATCAGAATGGCTAAGATCAAGAGAACAAAAGACATCAAATGCTGGCAAAGGATGTGTAGAAAGAAGAATGCCCATTCATTGCTAATGGTAATGCAAACTCTTGCAACCATTATGGAAAGTAGTGTGGAGAACTCTTAAAAAACTAAAACCTTTGACTTATCTTCACATAGATAGAACTTGTAAAAGAAAGGAGCCAGGGGCTCCTCTCAAGCCCATGTGGCCCCTGAGGAACAGATCCTCAAATGGCCTTAAGAGTAAAAATAAATTGGTTTATCTAGGCCAACTCTATGATCTTAAACACCCAAAAGGAAAGTATAATCAAAGATTAAAGGGGTCAATATAATTCTTTAAGAGTCCGTGTGTGTAGCTAAAGGCTACATAACAAAAAACAATGCCAGACATGAGATACCTTCGAGTTGTTGGCCAGGGTGGCCCAAGAGACTCCCAGACAGTAACCCAGCATAGAACTGGGAAAATGAGCAGCAGACCCCAATCTTATCTAAAGGAATATTGGAACTGATTGCTGCTAGATGAGGAAGAGCTGATCTTTCTAATACAAGGATCTCTAGATAGGCTGACTAGATTCAGCGGATGGACAAGCACTGGGGAACAGATGGGGTGCCGACAACACAGTGGACAGTAACAGGGATGACAGAGTATATGGGCCCCAGTGGGGGAGGGGAGCTATGGGAGGGTGCCATTTGGGATGCGGATATATAGATGAGTGAGATTGTTTGGGATGTTCTGTATGAAATACACAGAAAAAAAATTAACAAATTTTTAAAAATGAGTTACATTTGGGGAAGAAGCACAAAAATTTGCTTCATGTTAATTAGTAGAGGTAAAAAACATTACCACTGAAATCTACCTGATGACTTTATATCTATAATTTGGGTGCCAAGGATCCAAGTATACCAACTGTGACTAGTAATAATCAGATACATAGAGATTAGAGATGCATGTGCAAACATCTAAGTATTAGTAGCATTAAAATGAGTTTTTCTGTATGAAACAGTATATTTTAAGGTGAAATGGAGATCTTTTTTAAAGGTTAAAACCTCATTCAATTTTATGTCTGATAGGGTTTATACTGAGTTCAATATTGTATAACTATATTAATTCAACTGTGAACCTAAAACTTTACAGCCAATTTTGAAAGAGATGCATCTTTGCTCTGGAAATTGTTATTGAATATGTTGATGCTGTAATGAAATGCTTCTTCTAATCATGTTGTTATTAAATAAATATTTTTTTAAATGAATCTACAATAAGATCCTGTTGTGCCACTCTTTGGCATATGCCCAAAGACTCATCCTACTGTAGCAATACCTGTGCATCCATGTTTGCTGTTGCTCTTTTCACAATAGCTAAGAAATGGAAACAACCTAAATATCCCTCAGTGACGAATGAATAATGAAAATGTGGTACATTTACACAACGGAGTTCTACTCAGCAGTAAGGAAAGATGAAATTTGCAGGTAAATGGATGGAACTAGAAACTGTTAGACTAAGGGAAGTAACACAGACTCAGAAAAGCAAGCAACATATGTTCTCCTTCATTTGCAGATCTTAACACCAGTCCCTTACATGTGAGTGTATAACCTGATATAACAGCAGGAACCAGGAAAATGGAAAGTAAGCCTGGAAGTAAAGAGAAAGAACGAGTCTAAGAGAGGGGAGTAGTAGGAAACAGATGTTACCAAGGGGGAAATGGGGAAAATGGGGACATTAAGCTGGGAAGGAGGAGGGAAGGACATACAAGGCACCATGGGGGTAAAGGGGAAAAAAGAACTCAAGAGATGGGGGATAATAGGAGGCAGGTCTCTTAAACTGGAGAGAGGAGTGAGGTTAGATAGAAGATGGGGGGGGGAAACTATAAATAAAGCTAATAAAGCTTAGGTGGTATAAAAAGTCAGAAGGAAATGTATTAATTTTTTAAAACCTCTGAAAAATACACATACAATATGAGAACATGAGTGCTCGTGTATACCTGAAGGCTATATAACGAGGAACACAGTGCCAGACAGGAGAAAACTCCCTTTGAGTTGTTGGTCAGGGTAGTCCAACAGACCCAAAATAACACAGACTATTTCCACAGCTCCCATAACTTGAAGGCAAGACCCCATTGCTGAAAGCAGGACATACTTCGGACACAGTACTGGACTCAATGGAGCTGGAACTGACCTGGAAGCCTTTGCCCCGAAGACTAAATCTCATAGTTCTAGAGGATACTATGCAAGCTGCTAAGGGAGAAAATCAGTCAATGGTTCAGCCCTACTCTAAAGCCTAATAACCACAATGACTGACACAGCAAACTATCTCTATTGGTGCAGTGGTGGAACTTTTGTCTTGGGGATAATCAACAGCTATCTAGTTGAACTTAAAGCCCTCTCAATGGGAAGGGAGTAGTGGGTGGCACTGTAAATATAGCCAAATACACATGGCCAGAGAGGTCACAGATCCTAGAGAAAATGCTATCTCTGGTATACCTCTAGACAAATGAAGTTTCTTACTGTATGCTAAATATGGGTCCTTATATTTACAGAGAAGAATACTGTACACCACTCAAAAAGAAACTTCTTTTTGTAATAGACGGAGGCTATTACCAAGTTCCACAACTGGTCATACACAGAGAACATTATGTCTGAGAGATGTCAAGCCCTAAGTGAGACATCTACAGTGGAAATTCTAGACCCAAGGCTCATGGAACCTAGCAGAACAGGGGTAGAGAGAACACTAATACATCCCTCAACTCTCACCAGCAAAGCTTCCTTATATTACAAAGTGTGATGCACACAGAAGGCCACAACTGGCTAAGAATTAGGAGACTGCAGAGTGCATGTCCCTGGATAGGACTCTTATGTTAAGCCTCACCCACCCATGGCCCAGAAACCATTGCAGAAGAGTGGGCAGAAAGATTGTAAGAGCCAGGGCTGGTGCATGAACATAAGGAAACAGAGGCTTTTAGGCCACTAACTTGCTCATATGAACTTGTAGCAATGGTGACAGCATGCACAAGACCAAGCTCACTCAATCAGACAAAAACTCAGCCTCAGCATAGAATGAGGGAAATGGGCAGCAGGCCCCAACCCTAGCCAAAGAACTATTGGCAACTACTTGCACTGAGGGCTATCTAGGCATAAATGCTTGACTGGATAGGACTTAACATATATGACAGAATGCACGAAATCTGGTGGGGGGTATGTGGGGGCAGTCAGAATTTGACTACGATCTATTATATTAAATGCACAAAAACTCAATAAAATATTTTAAATATTTATAGAATAATGAATAAAGAAGATTATGTGCTCCATCTAAATTTTTTAAAATTCTAGAAAATTTTGATGCAACAATGTAAGTATATTTAATACTAGTAAACTTAACATGGTTAAGATGGCAAATTTAATGTTATGTTCTTTTTGTCTTGGAAAAATATAGGAAAAGGTAATATCCAGCTGGGTCCATCTGGCAATAAAAGAGGTTAGAAAAGATAGCATCCAAGATAAGTGTGAACTGCAACACCAGCCTCGAGTGCTGAACTCATTTTTAAAAAGATCCTGTTTTTCCACAGGTATCATGTTTAAAAAATACTTCCGTATTTAAAGTAGCATATGCTTAAATATAATAATTAATGATTATTTAAAGCACTATGTATTTGTAGAATATAAAAAAGAAAAAGAAAAAGAAAAACAAGTCATTCATAATCTCTCTGCTAAAGAATCATTAATGAAGGTTCTTTGGTATGAAGGTGTTTTGTTGTTTCTGATCTCCCTCTCCCGTACCCCTCACACACATATACATACACATTGTTATAGATTGCTTTTCTAACATGAACAATTTTGCATTATCTTCTTATAGTCTATAATATTGTTTTAAAATTTAGCTTTATAGCTGCATGATGTTCTGTATGGATGTAGTATTTAATTTATGAAAACATTTTCATAGTGCTGAATATTAATAATGTATATTACTATACTTTTTATAAACGTGATTCTTTTAAAAAGTATTCATTATTTTTATTTTATGTGTATGAGTGTATCACCTGTATGTGTGTGTGTATAAGTGCACGGTGTCATGCAATGTCCGTGAAGGGCAGAAGAGAGTGTCGGATCACCTGGAATTGGAGTGAAAGATGGTTGTTAGCCACCATATGGGTGCTGGGAATTGAACTCTGGCCCTCTGCAAGAGCAGTCAGTGCTCTTAACTGCTGAGCCATCTCTCCAGCCCTATTATGTGATTCTTTATGTGTATATTTTTCATTGTAATATTTCCTTTGGTTAAATTGCTAGAAGTAGAATTACTGGATCAACAATGGATTGGCTTTTTTTTTTTTTTCCTTTTGGAGACAGGGTCTCACTGTAGCAATAGCTGGTCTGGAACTTGCTGTGTAGACCAGGCTAGTCTCAATCTCATAGAGATCCACCTGCCTCTGACTCCCAAGTGCTGGGATTAAAGGCTGCACCACCACTCCCAGCTGGACTGACCATTTTCAAGTGTACAGAACATTTGTGTTCAAATATTTTGAAGGCCCTTACTATGAAATGTCAAAAAAAATTCCATCGAGTCTGTAGAAATTTATCATTCCATAAAAAATTCAAAGTTTCATCTTGTCACACCTCCATGCAATGACTATTATTTATAGAACATAGAGGAAGATGTAGCTTTGAGTTAAGGATGTTTGTGGTTTCTTGGCCAACTCACTTCAGTATCCATTTCCCCAAAGTCAACGTAGAAATAAACACAAGCAACCTCAAGTGCAATTACAGACAGTGATGCTTCAAGGCAGTAATTTTTTTGTTGTTTTTTTGTTAGTTTGTTTGTGGTGCTGAGGAACAAATCCAAGTTTGTCTGCATGCTAGACAAGTACCTGATCGCTAAACCACATCCCTAGTCTGAAAAAATGCTCTTAAGTGATCTTTGTGACCAACTCTTCAGAGAGTAAATCAATCAACATTCCACAGAAACTATACTGTGCCCTGAAATGGAGTGGAATACAGCTTAGAAATTATTATCAAAAGGGTGGGGTAGAATCAAGACTTGCAGGAAAACAGGACACAGCCAACCACCTCCATTTGACCTGAAGATAGAGGTAGAAGCAGTGATGAAGAAAGTAAGGGATGCTAGACAGTAGATGCAGTCCACCAGGAGCAGGAAGACACCCTACTTCAAGATCCTCCAGCCCCCACTTTTAAAGCCCAGCTTCCTTCTCAAGGGCAGGACAAGGGATCTTGATTACTGTAGACTAAACGTCTGTGCCACTCTAATGGCTAATCTTCATTTGCAGTTTGGCAGGATTTAGAATCAAAGGAAGCACAGCTCTGGGCATGTCTGTGAGGGCATTTCCAGAGAGGTTTACCAGAGGAGGGAAGACCCACTCTGGTTGTGGAGGGCACATCCCATGGGCTGGGGTCAGACTGAGTAAAAAGGGGAAGCATGTAGAGCACTCATATCCGTCTCTCTGCTTCCTGGCTGCAGATGCAATGTGCCCAGCTGCCTCACACCTTGGCTACCACAGCTATGGCTTACCACCATGGCTCACCACCATGCCTTCCCCACAATGATGACTATACCCTTAAAATGTTGCCCAAATAAACCCTTCCTTAAATTGCTTTCATCAGATATCTTGTCACAGCAATGAGAAACGCAATCAATAACTCTTTTCCAGTCTATATACTGAAGTCTTTACCATCCTGGTCAATGATACTTGAAGGCAGAGCTTTGAGGAAGTAGTTTGACTTAGATGAGGTCATGAGAATGGAGCCCCCATGATGGGATTAATGCCTCTATCCAAAGAGGAAGAAACCAGATAACTCCTCTCTCTTCTCCTCTCCTCTTCTCCCCTCCCCTCCCCTCCCCTCCTCTCCTCTCTTCCCTTCTCCCCCTCCTCTACCATGAAGACACAGTAAAAAGGCACCTATCTGCAAAACACCAAACACCAAAGATGCTGTCTCCTTAATCTTGCACTTCCCAGCCTCCAAAAAAACTGTACAAGATAAATGTTAAGTCACGCAGTCTATGGAATTTTTGACAGTAGTCCAAGCTGACTAAGACACTGGTAGATAGAATCATAAAGTAGAGCGTGTCCGTCACTAGAAAAGCAATCAGGGCAGCAAGCAACCCTGGAGGGGCAAACTGAGGCTATCTAGCGCAGACAGCAACAGGAGACCAGCAGGATTTTTGGCACGGCAGCCATCTCTGCTTCACAAACCAGCACAGTCGTTAACCCGTCTACTGTTTAGAACTCCATATGTGGAATTCTAAAGCAGAAAGTGGGGATGTTGCCGTGTAATCATTTCCCTTTATTTCAGTAGTTTAAGGCATGAAAACCTTCGAGTTTTTTCCTCCTCTCGAGGCCAGAGTGTATTTGTGGGTCCAATAATGTCTTTGGAAAACAGAAGAAATATTAACTATGCCTTTATATTACCCTGGCAGAAGAAAGCATTCTGATAAGCAACTGAATGAAAACTCCTACTGTGATCGGATTTACTTTTCCAGAGAAATGTAGGAAACAGTCATGAATGTTTCATTTAAATGCTTCCTAATCATAAAAGTGTATCTGTGTCTTAAGAAGCACATGTTTTTAGCACTGCAACTCTCTAAGCCAGCAAACAACTCTGTAAAATTGTCTTTAATCCCTCACAAATGACTCAGAAATGCCACTAGGGCTTCATCACACATGATTTAGCAAATCCAAACATCTCCAAGCCAGGAGACATGGAAAACCATAGCAACCAAGGGCAAGACTGGGGAGGTGGCCAGTGCTTGAAGGACAGGCTGGCAGGAACCTACACCCTTCCAGAGCTCAGAAGCTGCTCCCTCCCAGCCCACCCCTTCAGACTTGACCTTACTTCAACTACTCCTTGCCTCTGTAGACTCAAGGCAGGAACTTGCAGTAGAATGAACTTCAAGAATTTAACCCACTTGCAGACACATTGTTAGCATTTTCTATACAAGGAAAACAAGACTTGGCATCTTTAAGGAGCTTGTCCAAAGTCGCAGAACAAATAATTTGAAGAAAAAGAAGTGCTGCAATTAAAATCTTCCTGGTGTAATAATTTTAACAACTCCTGTTTTTTTGTTTTTTTTTTTTTTCATGGTCCAAGTCCACAAATGGAATGGGGTAGGAAATCTAAATTCCCTATACAAGTCTGACAGCAATAAACATGCTGGCACAGCCGTTGAAAAGTAGCACGCCAAAACTGAGAGTAATCTATAAAATTAGACTCACTGATAAGAAAATCACACATTTCATAGAAACTTTACCCTGCAGAAAATTGGTGAAATGTTTTTATACTGCCTCATGTGAGATAGCCAGCAAAGACCCAAGGCACTTCATTCTTTCCAAGTCACCATAGGTGATGACAAATATTGAAAGAACACCAGAGCCGGTATTCACTGAACGATATTAATTAAGTGAAGGTCACCAGCACAAGGGTCCCCTGCTTGGAGCTAATAAGAGCACTGTGGATATAAAGCTCAGTGCCACTTGCTGTCACTGTCATTACCATCATCATCCTTTAGTCTCAAGGTGATCTCACTAGAGACAGGATTCTGAAATCCATCCACAGACACTGATGAGTTTTTCCTCAGTCCCATCCCTAACTCTGCATGTCCTGAGCTAGTAAATGATTTATTAAATAGTAAGTAAGCCTGGTGTTTCCTTTGTTTACTGCCATACAGAGTTTAAAGGCTTTACCTCCAGGGGACCTGGCTGGTGTTCTGGGATGGAACCCAGGCATCAGCATGCTGTAAACACACCCCACGTGATTCTGGTAAAGCAAAACACAGATGCCCGGGCTCTGTCCCAGAATGGCTGACTCAGAATCTCTGGACTTCAAGGCTTGGCAGATCTTTATTGTGAAAAATCTCCCCTGTGTGACTCTAAAGCCTTCCAGAGAATGAGAAATGCTCTCCTCAACTGACAGCCATAAATCTTACTGACACCATCAGGAGGGATCTTGGAGCAATGCACATGCTAAATGAATGAGTACAGCTAACCTCTCATTGGCTCTCCAGGTTGGATAAATACTGTTTGCTCTGTAGGGTAGCTTTCGAGTCTATTTAAATCTACCACAGAGATTTCATGGGCAACTCTGATGCATCTTTCCAAATATTCACAAATCACCTTTATGAACACTAGCTTCATACCAAATAATAAAAAATGTACATTAAGTAAAAACACAAACCACAGCAACAGCCTCCATTTGACAAAGTGTTTAATTTTCCCTTAAGAACATTTTTGTTCCCTCTATTTTCATATGTTAAAATAAATTTGAAGCTATTTACAAAATCTTATGCTGAATTAAAGACAAAACATAAAAGAAACACTTGACATAAAAGAAATAACATCCCCTATTAAAATTAAAATAGCATCAGAGGCAGACTCCAACCTCCATCTGAGAACAACCTGGCATTTCAAGAAATACTTTCCCAGAGAACAAGTCACCAAGCATGACATCTTAAAACTTCAGAGTACAAAATGTCAACACCAAAAGGACTGAGTTGGTAAAAATTGAGGACAAATGGATCCTGAGAAGTAAAATTTGACTCAGACAAAAGCGACTGGAAGGTTTTGTCCTTCCCTGAACAGCCGCAGTGTATCAGCATGTTCATTTCTTTCTTTTATCCTGCAGATTCACTCTTTCTATACAAGGCCTAGCAGTGAGCCATGAAAATGCCATAAATTATAGAGTGCAAATAGTGTAAAATGCTACACTCGCCAGGAGGTCAGGAATGGTAACCATGCATTACTCGGTTTAAAATATGAAGAAAAACACACTTTTTGCCTACAAAGTGAAATGATAGCCCCTGCAAAACACATTTTAGTAGAACTGGTCCCTAATCTCAGCTGCCAGGGAAGGAAGGGGAGACACTGGGACAGGAGTAAGAAAGGACAACGTATGACCAAATCATCGTTCTGTGAATGGACAGCCCCAATACAGTTAAAGAGCGTTTCATATTTACTTCAACTAAAATTAGATCAAACCCTCCTTGTCCGACATACCAGTCGAGAAAGCTGCCTGTCAGAGAGCTCGACAGAAGAGCTGAAGTGCTGACAGACCAGTACAGAAACTGCTTTTGCTAAGGAAGCTGGAGAAAGAACTAGTACTAGTCGTTGTGTCCAGGAGGTGCCATGTGACTTAGGAAAGGTGACTCTCTAATCTTTCAAATGCTATCATCACGTTGCTCCTCCTGATTAAAAATCAGGTTATTTAAAATGTCACAATATCCAGGTAGGCCTTTGTGGGATGTCTCCAGATAGTCCCTGCAGTCCACAAGCCATGGTGAAACCACATAAGCTACAGTCACCTCAGCACAACCCGAAATCAGAAAAAAACAATGGATGGGGAATGGAATTAGACATTTAAACAGAAAACTTCACATAAACCAAGTTTCTATTCTCCAGCCCCAAGACTTTCTCGACACTCCTGAAAAGCAACAAAGACTGATTTGCATTTCATACTTTCTCCCTTCTTTCATCTTGTCTCATTGCCTGTCAGCAAAATAATATTCAAATTATGACTGACAAGAAAGAGCAAGAGGAGCAATGTTCTATAATATTTCTATTCGATAATTGGTTACTAATGACTCAAGAATTGGCTCAGGAGACATGGCCTCTACCCACTTTCTGCTACTCCTACATCTTGGAGTCAAGGGGAAGACCCCATGACTAAATCCTCCTTTTCCACTGATCACCCAAGGATACAACCTCTTGCAGCCTCCCTCCTCTGCCAAAGGTTCCACCATGAAAATCACATCATTACCCTGATGCCATCTTATCCTGCCATCAAGCCTCAAAGAATCACAATGTGATTTCCACTTACCATTCCCTCAGAGGCTCTCGAGTGTACTTTTCTTCTTTTTATTGTTTAGGCTGAGAGTTAAGGAATATTCTATGCAAATATGTTTGGAAGGCATTCCATGAGGCAAAGCAGTCTGTTAAGAGGTAGGTATATGAGTGCCTGTCACACAGAGAACCACTTGTAACTTCAGGTCACAGTGGGTTGTCCAAGGTGTCCAGAAAAGGAGGTGAGTGAGCAAATATTCTAGTAGGATGGAGCTCTAACTGCAGTGAGGAGCTTGGTCTTCTTCCAACAGGCCAGCGTCTTACAGAGTGGTAACTTGACTTACAACTATTCACATAACACTATGCTAGTCTTATTTGCTTAATAGTTTTTCCATGGAGGCTGGAGAGACAGCTCAGCAGTTAAAAGCACCAGCTGCTCTTGCAAATGACTTAGGTTTGGTTCCCAGCACGCACATGGTGACTTAACAACCATCTGTAACTCCAGTCCAGGGGATCCAACGCTCCCTTCTGACCTCTGCAGGCATTTCACAATACCAGTACACCTACTTACATGCAGGCAATATACTCATATACAAAGATAAATAAATAATAAATAAAATATTTTTAAAAATAATTTTTCACAAATTGACTTCTTTTCCATGTTGATGAATTTATAAACATTAAAAATTGTATTTTCTAGGGCCAGGCGTGGTGGTGCATGCCTTTAATCCCAGCACTTGGGAGGCAGGGACAGATGGATCTCTATGAGTTCAAGGCCAGCCTGGTCTACATAGTGAGTTCCAGGACAGCTGGGGCTACAGAGAGACCCTGTCTCAAAAAGATCCCCCCGCAAAAATGAATTTTCATTTACATTAAAGTAACTACTTTAACTCTTCCACACTATACAATGAATATTTTCAAATAGATACAACAGAAAAATTAGCATACGGTATTGTTTGGATCCAAAATATCCTCCCAAAGTGTATGTGTCAAAGGCTTAGTCCCCAAGTGTGGGGAGGTGTGGATCCTTTAAAAGGCTCTAGAAGGAAGCATCCTTTGAGTCACTGGGGGTATGCCCTGAGGGGAAATTGGGAGACTTCAGTCTCTTCCTCTCTTTCCACTTCCCTGCCACCAGATGAACAATGCCTTGCATTCATGCCATTTGTTATAGTAACAGAAAACTAACACAGAACAATAAACCTACATGCACCCGGGACAACAAATGTCAACTAGTATCCAAAGTTGCTTCCTCTATACCCCCCTAAACACCACCATCCCCTCCACCAGCATATACACAAGCGCCCTCTGGCCAAATGAGCTCTCACATATGCCATCTTTTCTTCTGAATTGTCAAGTATATGTGCAAAGGAAAAATAGCTTTTTCATAACATAACTACAATACCATCACCACACCTAAGAAAGTTAATTAAATTTGCATGTCCATGACACTATGAAAGATGGAAGGAATTTGTTATAATTTTTTAAAAGAAACATTATTAAATTTGTTGCATCATATGCTGATTTGGAGAATACTTGTCTTGAAGCTTGTTCTCCTTAAAAATAGAGATGAAGCAGCAGTGGATATACTGCTGTTGCTTTTACACGTCCTCATTGTCAACTGAAGAAAGATTAAAAGATTGCTTTAAAAGAAGTGCGTTTCTCGTTTCTTATTTAATGCCGTGTCCATCACCTAAGTCATCTCACATTTAACCAGGAATATTTGTCCTACATTTTGGGAGACTCTGTTACTGGAAATAATAACTCACCTGAGAATTGTGGCCTGATAGAATTCATGATTTTGGAAGAGTATTCAAAGTACAGACCAGAACTATAATGCAGCCATGAGAGAGGAATAGACAGTCGCTTACTATGTCCCATGATGATCGAGTTGCCCCATTTCTTTCTGAGAACTTGTTTAATTCTAATACTTCCCCTAGTGCGCCATAACTTTGACCAAGAAAAGGCCTCTTCTATTGGGCAGGTTGTAGGCTTTGGCTGACACTACAGCTTCATGGGGAAGGTACACATGAATACAGAGGGAGAAAAGAGAACAACACTTGACCACCAGATCAGCCAAATCAAGCATGTCAATCAATGAAGTTATCTGATGTCACAGCCAGATGGCTCTCATACCCCATACCATCTCTTCTTCTTCTTCTTTTTTTTTTTTTGGTCTTTTTGAGACAGGGTCTGCCTGTAGCTCTAGTTGGCCTGGATTCGCTATGGAGACCAGGCTTGCTTCAAACTCTCAGAGATATGCCTGCCTTGCCTCCTGAGTGCTGGGATTAAAGGTATGCACCACCATGCCTGGCTATTACTTCTTTTTAAAAAAAATGTATTATTACTTTATGTGCATGTGTGTGCCTACATGAGTTTTATGCCTCATGTGTGTGCAGAAGCCCCGAGAGGCCAAAACAGGTTGTCAGACCCCCTGGAACTGGAGTGACAGACAATTGTGATTGACCACATGGCAGCTAGGCATCAAACATGGGTCCACTGCAAGGGCATCAAGTGCTCTTAACTCTGAGCCATCTCTTCAGCCCACACCATCATTTATTGAATTTTCACTATCACCCAAGCTAGCTCAACCTCTCCAAAGCAAAGCTCCTCTAGGAGAAGCGTTAGCACCAGATCTCAGGTCCTCACAAGCACTCTCTTCTTTGAGTAAATTACCAAACCTTCAAGAATGATCACAATATCTCATTTTCCAGAATATTTCTCACTTTCACACAGGGACACTCAAATACTTCCATGGCTTTTTTTTCCGTGTAGGAAAGCTTCATGTTCTCTGATGTGCAGAACCTCCCAAATCTGGCTTTACTATGACTTGGATCTAAAATGCCCCCCTAAGATTGAATGCTTGGTCCCCAGGTGGTGGTACCACTTTGGAAGGATCTGGAAATTTGGGAGGCAGGGTGAGGCCTAGGTGGAAGATATGGGCCACTGGAAGAGGGATCTTAGAGCTACATTATCCCTGGCACTTTCTATCTCATCTTCTGCTTACTGTTGGCCATAAGCTACCGCCCACATGATGTCCTATCTGAGGCCTCAGCATTAGGCGACGTTTCTCGCTGCTGTCACTCAAGCTTTCCAGGTGAAAGATCATTTCTGACTATTGAACAGTTTAAGTTCATTAATATCCCCATCTTCCCAAAGTAAAACCTAGAAAAGTCACATCTTTTTAAAAAAATTATTTTATTCATTGTTTTTATTTTATGTGTATGAGTGTATTGCCTGCATGTACATGAGTGCACCTGTGTTGTGCAATGCCGCGGAGGTCAGAAGAGGGCTTCAGATTCCCCTGGAACTGGAGTTAAGGACAGTTCATAGCCACCATGTGGGTGCTGGGAATCGAACCTGGGTCCTCTGCAAGAGCAGTCAGTGTTCTCAACCACTGAACCATCTCTCTAGCCCCCCCCAAGAGTCACATCTTGAGACTCTTTAATGTTAGGAAATGAAAATGTAACTCAGTGTTTAAATCTTACTCTCTGATCCAGGCCAGTGTGAGATCCCTAAACTCTTTAATGAATTCTGTTTTTATATTTTATTTTTAATTAGTGTGTGTGTGTGTGTGTGTGTGTGTGTGTGTGTCCAGGTATGCATATGTGCACAAGAAGGCAGGGCCCCACAGAGGCTGGAAGAAGGCATTGGATTCCCTGATACTGGAGTTATAGGTGAGAGAAAGTGTGGTCCATGAGGAGGTGCGCTACACCAATAAAGAACTTAGTGAATTTGCTAATTCATTCAAGCAGACGTCTAATGAATATGTCTGGGAATGGATTTTAAGGGTATAGAATAATGGTGGAAGGAACATAAAATTGGATCAGGCTGAGTTTATTGAGCCCCCTGACTGGAGATTCTAGGTTTAATATGGAAGCTTAAAAAAGTTAAAAAAGGTGTTAAAAGTTTATTTGATTGGTTGGCTGAGGTATTTATCAAAAGATGGCCTACTGACAGAGAGCTGGAGATACCTGATATCCCTTGGCTTAGTATTGATGAAGGGATTGTAAGGCTCAGGCAAATTGATATGCTCAAATGGATTCACAGTGCAACACCAAATCCTCCACAATGGGAGGGCCCAGAGGACATGCCTTTTACTGATTTTATAAGATGGAAAGTACTGAGAGAGACACCAGAACATTTGAAGAGCTTTGTTTTTGCTCTTTTCCTTATGCCGAATCTTACAGTTGGAGATGCTGCTGCTCAATTGCACAAATTAAATGTAAATATAATAGGTGTAACCTCGAAGTAGGGGTCAGGTGGCAGTATTGAAATACCAAAGACAAGGTGAGCGTACTTATCGTAATGGGCGGCAAAGGCAAAACAATACCTACAATGGCATGACTCGAATGGACCTGTGGTACCGGCTAATCAATCATGGTGTTTCCAGGGACCACATACATAAGAAGCCTACTAAGTTTTTATTTGATCTGTATAAGCAGAAAAGCTCTAGGACAAATGACAGGAAGTCAGTACTGGATCATAGCAATAGAGAATCTCTCTCAGTCAACCAGTTTCCAAACCAGTTTACAGACCCAGAACCCCTTGAATGAAGGGAAGGCCAGGTGCCCTTGAGGAAGGACCTTGTCACAGTACCAAAGAGTCATGCTGTTCGCCTTTCCCCCATCCTTCTCCAGAAGGCCCCGCAGCCTTTTACTAGAGTAACTGTGCATTGGGAAAAAGGAAATAATCAGACTTTTCACGGCCTACTGGATACTGGTTCTGAGTTGACACTGATTCTGGGAGACCCTAAAAAGCATTGTGGCCCTCCAGTTAAAGTAGGGGCTTATGGAGGTCAAGTGATAAATGGAGTTATCCTGTGGTTATTTCCCCAGGGCCAGAATGTATAATTGGGATAGATATACTTAGGAATTGGCAGAATCCCCACATTGGTTCCCTGATCTGTGGAGTGAGGGCTATTATGGTTGGAAAGGCCAAATGGAAACCACTGGAATTTCCCCTGCCATGGAAAATAGTGAACTAAAAACAGTATCGCATCCCTGGAGGGATTGCAGAAATTAATGCTACCATCAAGGATTTGAAAGATGCAGGGGTGGTGATTCCCACCACATCTCCCTTTAACTCTCCTATTTGGCCTGTGCAGAAGACAGATGGGTCATGGAGAATGACAGTTGACTATCAAAAAACGTAATCAAGTAGTGACTCCAGTTGCAGCTGCTGTACCAGATGTGGTTTCCTTACTCGAGCAGAGTAATACATCTCCTGGTATCTGATATGCAGCTATTGATTTGGCAAATTCTTTCTTCTCGATACCAGTTCATAAGGACTACTAGAAGCAATTTGCTTTCAGCTGGCAAAGCCAACAGTATACCTTTACTGTCCTGCCTCAAGGGTATATTAACTCTCCAGCATTGTGCCATAACGTGGTTTGAAGGGATCTTGATTGCCTGACTCTTCCACAAAATATCACACTGGTCCACTATATTGATGATGTTATGCTGATTGGATCTAGTGAGCAGGAGGTAGCAAACAGTCTGAACTTGGTAAAGCATATGCTCCTGAGAGGATGGGAAATAAATCCAAACAAAATTCAAGGGCCTTCTACCTCAGTGAAATTTCTAGTAGTTCAGTGGTGTGGAGCATGCAGAGACATTCCTTCTAAGGTGAAGAATAAGCTGTTGCACTTGGCCCCTCCCTCCACCAAGAAAGAAGCACGCTTAGTAGGCCTGTTTGGATTGTGGAGGCAGCACATTCCTCATCTGCGTGTGTTACTACCACCCATATATCAAGTGATTCAGAAGGCACTTTGAGTGGGGCTTGGAGCAGGAAAGGGCCCTTCAACAGGTTCAGGCTGCTGTACAAGCTGCTCTGCCCCTTGGGCCATATGATCTAGCAGACCCGATGGTGCTTGAGGTATCAATGGCAGATAGAGATGCTGTTTGGAGTCTCTGGCAGGCCCCTATAGGGAAATCACAGTGGAGGCCATTGGGATTTTGGAGTAAGGCTTTGCCTTCATCTGCAGACAACTATTCTCCTTTTAAGAAATAGCTCTTAGCCTGCTATTGGGCCTTAGTGGAAACTGAACATTTGACAATGGGCCACCAAGTCATCATGCGACCGGGGCTGCCCAACATGATCTGGGTGTTATCTGACTCCCCAAGCCATAAGGTAGACATGCACAGCAACAATCCATTATCAAATAGAAGTGGTATATACGTGATTGGGCCCAAGGAGGCCCAGAGGGCACAAGCAAACTACATGAAGCAGTTGCCCAAATGCCTATGTTTCCTACTCCTATTATAATGCCTCCTGTTCAAAGCATGCACCTATGGCTTCATGGGGTGTGCCCTACAATTAGTTGACTGAGGAAGAAAAGACTAAGGCTTGGTTTACAGATGGTTCTGCATGCTATGCAGGCACTACTCAGAAGTGGACAGCTACAGCATTACAGCCAATTTCTGGAACAACCCTGAAGGACACTGGGGAAGGAAAGTCTTCACAGTGGGCAGAACTTCAGGCACTGCACATGGTCGTGCATTTTGTTTGGAAGGAGAAATGGCCAGAAGTGCGATTATATACTGATTCATGGGCTGTAGCCAATGGTTTGGCTGGATGGTCAGGGACTTGGAAGGAGCATGATTGGAAAATTGGTGAGAAAGACATTTGGGGAAGAAGTATGTGGATAGATCTCTCCAAATGGGCAAAGGATGTGAACATACTTGTGTCTCATGTAAATGCTCATCAAAAAGTGGCTTCAGCAGAAGATGAGTTTAATAATCAAGTAGATCGGATGACCCGCTCTGTGGATGGTCAGCCTCTTTCTTCAGCTATCCCTGTCATTGCTCAATGGGCCCATGAACAAAGTGGCCATGGTGGCAGAGATGGAGGTTATGCATGGGCTCGACAGCATGGACTCCCACTCACGAAAGGTGGCGACCAACCTGCAACCTGGTGGCAGGTTGACTACATTGGACCACTTCCATCTTGGAGGGGACAGCGTTTTGTCCTTACAGGAATAGACACTTATTCTGGTTATGGATTTTCCTTTCCTGCACGTAATGCTTCTGCCAAAACTACTATCCAGGGACTTATAGAATGCCTTATCCACCATCACGGTATTCCACACAGCATTGCTTCTGACCAGGGAAATCACTTCACAGCCAAAGAAGTGTGACAGTAGGCCCATGGTCATGGAATCCACTGGTCTTACCATGTTCCTCCCTCCCCCATCCTGAAGCAGCTGGCTTGATAGAATGATGGAATGGTCTCTTAAAGACACAGTTACAGTGACAATTAGGTGTCAATAGCCTGGAGGGCTGGGGCAGGGTCCTCCAAAAGGCAGTGTATGCTTTGAATCAGCATCCAATATATAGTACAGTTTCTCCTATAGCCAGGATTCATGGGTCCAGGAGTCAAGCGGTGGAAGTGGAAATGATTTCACTCACTATCACCCCTAGTAACCCACTAGGAAAATTTTTGCTTCCTGTACCTTCGACTTGGCACTCTGCTGGCTTAGAAGTTTTGGTTCCAGAGGGGAGAGTGCTTCTGCCAGGAGACACAATAAATATTTTGTTGAACTGGAAGCTGAGACTTCCCCCTGGCCACTTTGGGCTTCTGATGCCCTTAAGTCAGCAGGCTAAGAAAGGAATAACAGTATTAGGAGGGGTGATTGACCCAGACCACCAAGGGGAAATTGGACTGGTTCTCCACAATGGTGGTAATGAAGATTATATCTGGAAGGCAGGCGATTCCTTAGAGTGACTTTTGGTGTTACCATGTCCTGTGATTAAGGTCATTGGGAAACTGCAACAACCCAATCCAGACAGGACAACAAATGTTCCAGACCCTTCAGGGATGAAAGTATGGGTCACTCCTCCAGGGAAAGAGCCAAGACCTGCAGAGGTGCTTGCTGATGGTGGAGGAAATACAGAATGGGTAGTAGAGGAAGGTAGTTACAAATACCAACTTAGGCCACGTGACCAGTTGCAGAACTGTGGATTGTAATTGACATGAGTATTTTTGTCCTATTTGGTTAAGAATAGGCTCGTGCATGTATACACATGTTAAGCAGATACTTGAGTTATTCTTTTTTGAATATGTAATTGAGATGTGTTAAGTGGTTAAGTGTTGTGAACCTATTTGATTATATTGGGTTATAAGATACTAAAGGACTAAGCATTCCTCGAAGATCTTATCACCTACTCTAAGATATATAATGCATTGGTCATTGTATGATGGGATGGTCATATCATGTTAGGTGAAATTATGACCTCAACATTGTTTTCATTTGGAAAATTAAGCATGACATAGAGAGATGCTATTGGGTATCAAGATGACAAGGGGTGGACTTGTGATGGCTAATCCTGAGTGTCAATGGTATTAACTGAAATGAGAGAGATCTTCTTAATTGGATCATCTGAAGCCGGAAGACACACCCTAAATATGGGTGTTACCTTCTGATGGCAGCCCATACAAAAAAGCCATGGCAGAGGAGAACTTTCTTTTTTGTGCTTTTTGCTGCTTTCCTTCTCTTTGGCTGGTGAGTTCGTCTTGCTGCTGTAGACTGAAGACTAGCTGATCTTTTGGAATTGATCAGACCTTCAGCACCAGATTGGGACTACTGAGATATCCTGCCTCGTGGACTGAGCGACTACAGAGTCTCAGTCTCTCCAGTGTGGTGCAGCCATTGTTGGACTACTCTGACTCTATCCTGTGAGCTAAGCTGATAAATCCTTATACATATATATTCATTCTACCGGTTCGGTTTCTTCGGAGAACCCTGACTAATACACCATCTTTGCCATACCCTACTTCACAACGTGATTTGAGTCTGTGTTTTGACACTGACTGTAATCAGTTCCTGTGAGCAAAGAACCATATTTAATGCCTGTGACATCAAGGTGCTTAAGAAAAATATCTTTGTGCTCAGCAACATACAGGCCACTGGGATGCATAAGCGCATAAAGGGAGAGAAAGAAAGCACATTGCATAACAGAGGGTCTGTGAGTTTGAGCAGGGAAGAGCCAGTTCTCACTGGGAAGGTTCTGAGACGAGGATGACAGTTCAGGAGTTTACCAGGAAGGAGAAGAAAGAGTAAAGAGAATGTTTCTGGGGGGATGGAGAGATGGGTCAGTAGTTAAGTACTCTTGCAGAGGACCAGGATTCAATTCCCAGCACCTACATAGCAGCTATATAACTCCAGTTCCAGGGGATCTGACTCCCTCTTCTGACCTCTGTGGGCACTGGATGCACATGATGCACTTCCACAGAAGCAATACACTCATACACATAAAATAAAAATAACAAAATATTTTAAAAAGAGAATGTATCTGACTTTTTAAAACCCCATAACCCCCCAAATGTGGCTTATTGCCTAAATATTTCATGTACTTAAACAATCTTCTAGTCAGAGCCAAAACATGCACCTAAAGTTTTCAACAAACAAAAATTTTGATCAAGATCCCATAAAAGAAAATCAAGGAATGAATGAAATTAGAGTCAAACCAATATCCTGTTTTCAAAATCAACATACCGTTGAGCTCTTGCTATGTGAAATATAATTTGACATTGCATCTGCCTTCAAGGTCCAATATTGGTTTAAAGACAGTCTAGCTGGGAAGCTAAACTTAAAAACAAGGAAAATTAAACAATAATTTTGGCAGTTCAATCTCACAATACAAAATAAAAGGCACAAGTACACCTGACCAAGAGCTAAAATAAACACAACCCAAGAATTATTCAGGAAGAAAGATTACTTTACAATGTGTAGGTCAGAGGGACGATGGAAATGACAAATGGACCAAATGCTTGCCCAGTGAGGGGCAGGAAAATACATGTTCAAGGTTAGTAAATATACAAACCCATTTGGATAAAATAGAAATTTGTTGTGGGAAGAAGAGAAACAAAATAGAGATAGAGATAGAGATGAGAGAGAGAGAGAGAGGTAGTCTCACTACGTAGCTCTGACCTGGAACTTGCTAAGTAGACCAGGCTGAACTTTAACTCGCAGAAATCTGCCTCTACCTCCCAAGTGCTGGATTAAAGGTGTGCTTTGCCAATCCTGAAAAGATTACCTTTTCTTGAAATTGAGTCTCATTGTGTAGCCCAGGCTGGCCTCAAACCTCAAGCTTATGATTTCCTGTCTTAGCCTCTTAGTCTTGGGATTACTGGCATGGGCTACCACATCAGCTAGAGATCACTTTTGTAGATGCATGCACACAGCCACAAAGAAGACAGTAAATACTATTGTTTAATATCAGCAACCATACAAGAGTCCAAAAGCTGTCTACATGAATTCTTAAATAAGGGCATATGGAAGAACCTAGAGAAGTTGATCGCTTATTCTAGGGATATCCAGACACCAAAGACAGGCCTGACTACTGTCTTCCAGGGTTCACAGTATAATTGTGGTGGCCTGTTGTCAGTCTAGGGGTTTTAGTTGGGTTCATTTTCTCCACCAATTAAATAATTAAAAGGCAGGGAAAAAAATCTCAGACATAGCAGAGACTTTAATTAGAAAGAACAAAGAACTATACACACACCTCACACAGAGAAAAGATCTCTACAAGTGGAGAGGGGACCTGGAAACCAGGAATCCTTTATCCCCAAGGAAGGCCTGGGTTTAAGGGTTTTAGTGGCTTCCTCTCCTCTAATTTTGGATTGGTCAACTTGAACAAAGAAAAGAAGGCCGATAGGTCACAGCTCCAAGCTAAGATACGTCCAAGGCTAAGTGACTCATTTGAAGGGGTCCTATTGGAGTTAAAAAATAAGGCCTTCCTGCTAGACCAAGAAGAAGCAGGAAGTGCATCATATTTATTACTCCTCAATGACCCTGTTTGCTTAGTGTGTATTTAGTCCTTTATGCAATATCTAGAGAGCCTGATAAGTATATAAGCTGAATTTGAACTCTGGACTCCAGAGCCAAGGAAGTTTATTCACCAAGGTTTTTGTTCCTATTTGGCACCAAAATAGATCAACTGTTAGAAATCCTTGCTCTGTCTTCATTCAGCAGCATTTAAGAGTCTAGATGGAAGTAATTCTTGACTGACCTGCATATCAGAATCACGTGTTGGGCTTTGGAAACTACACATACCCCGGAGGACTGAATTGCAGTCCAGGTACCAGAAGCTCTTAAAAAGTTCCACAGAGCGGGGTGGAGAGATGGCTCAGCAGTTAAGAACACTGGTTGTTCTTGCAGAAGACCCGGGTTTGAATCCCAGCACCCACACGGCAGCTACCCGTAACTCCAGTCCCAAGGGATCTGACACTCTCTTCTGACCTCCGTGGACATTGCATGACATGGATGTGCTTACCTACATGCAGGCAATATACACGTACACAGAAAATAAAAAATTTTTTTTAAAGTTCCACAGAGTAGGATAAAGCTGAGATGTCAGCAGACTGCCAAGTGCCTGTTCCTGCCTCCCTCTAGCATAAGGGCTGAGAACTCAGGGGACTGCCTGAGAGCACCTAGATCTTGCCCCCAAGTGGTGGTGAGCTTCTGCAAATCATGCCTTACCCAACCGCCTAACTGGGACTACTGGGAACCCCTCCCAAAACCTCTAGGCAGATCTCTGCCCTTTGATAGGATAAAGCTGAGATCTCAGCAGACCTGCAGAGTGCTTGTTCCAGCCTCCCTGTGGCAGAGGGCCTGAAATCAGCTCCCCCTGAGGGAACTTCCCAAATTTTGCCCTGAGTTCCCACTAGCAGAGGTCCAAACTTTAGAAGGAATCCTGAGTGTACGTGACTGAAACCTGACTTGGGCTTCTGTGGAAGCTCCTGAATAGCTGATCTGAAGCCATCATTTCCCTCCACAATAAAACTTGAAAGAACCTGAAACCTGGACCAACAAGCTTTACATAACCAATAAGAAAAGGACCAAGGCACACCAATAATACAAACAGAAGGAAAGTTCAACTTAATTTCATATCAGAATCACAAACAACAAAAGAAATTCACATGCCAAAACCACAACAAAAGAATAATAAAATGGGAAGCCAAAACACTACATCCCCACCAAATTACACCAGCCCTGTAGAAGAGTTCCACAAGTTCTATAAGAAGAACCCCCTGAAGATAACCCAGGACACAGAATTTAAAAGAACAATCTTAAACATGATTAAGGAATTCAATGAATTTAAAGAACACATGAACAAACAAATCAAAGAACTAAAAGAAGATAGGGATAAGCTTCTGAATTAATTCACAAAAGAGAAACATTGAAGAAAACTCAGGCAAAAATGAAGAAGGAAGTGAAAAATTCAATAAATCAACTTGAAACAACAGGGGAAAGCCTCATTGCTAGAATAAATGAAATGGAAAACAGAATATCAACACTGGAAGATAAAGTTGAAGAATTGGACCACTCAAGCAACGATTATAAATTTTTTTTAAAGCTCAGCAGTTAAAAGCAATGGCTGCTCTTGCCGAGGACCCAGGTTCAAGTCCCAGAACCTACATGGTGGCTAACAACTGTCCATAACTCCAGTTCCAGGGGATCTGACACCTCCTTCTGAGCTCTATGGGTATTGCATGACATGGGCACACTATATATGCATACAATGCGCTCATACACATAAAATTAAATTAATAAATAAAATATTATTAAATAAATAAATAAGAGCAGGAAAAAAGAGAGGAGGGGAAAGGAGAAAAAAGAAGGAAGAGGAGGAAGAGGAAGAGGAGGAGGAGGAGGAGGAGGAAGTGGGAGGGAATTATTTACATATCCAAGATCACAGACCAGAAATGATAACCTACAGTATGAATGGGAAAAGGATGGCCTAAAGATGTTCTTACCAAGGATCCCAGGCCTAACCTAATATAGTACAGGGCAGGCAGGCTGGAGCTGTGGAGAGGTCCGTACTGAGAGTGCCTGGCTCCAAGTTACACTCTACCCTGATTCACAGCTGTGCTACTGGGATGTAATAATTAGCCTTTCTGAGCTCATTTTTCTCATCCATACAATGGGTATAATAATAGTACCTCCCTCCTAAAGTTCTTTGCGCATTAAGGGAGATGATTTTGGAAAGTACTCAGCTGAGCCTAGGAGGTACCCAACAATGTGAGTATCAGGGGCAGGAATGACAGTCATTGCTCTCTCCTGAGACCTCCCTTTGCCTAGTCCAGCCCTCCAAGGAAGCTACTACCCACTCCTGAAACTCCAGAATTTGGAAGAGGCCATGGAAAAGGAAGAGCGGGGTAGGAAAAATGATCCCTAACAATAAATTAGACAAGCCCTTTTCTTCTTTCCATCTCATATCCAGCTATGGTCCCTGACAAGGGGACTGAGAGGAGACAGCCAGTGACCCCACAGGTTATGTGGGCTCCAGCCCAGAGCTGCTGGAGGCTGCAGGAGGCTGACCTCATTAGTGGCAGACAGGGAGCCTGAAGGACAGAGATGCTCGAGTAAATGACTCTCAGCACAGAAATGGGCAAAAAAAATGTTTTGTGGTTTATGAGAAAGAGGGAAATGAGGAAACAAAAGTTAACACAATTTAGGAAGTAGGGTCAGATAAAATGCAGAGCCCCCAATTAAATCTGAATTTCAGATAATAACTTGGTTAGATAAGTACGTCCCAAATAATACATGTTATACTTGTACTAAAAAAAAAATTGTTTATCTGGAATTTAGACTTCATAGGCATGCTATTCTAACAACATTGACAGGAAGTCTGTGACAGTAGGCTAAGGAGATCTGGGGACAGGAAGAGGCAAGTGAGCTCCACTGGATGGGAGTAAGGGAGGGGACAAGGTCAGAGAGGGAACAAGGACAAGAGGACTCCATGGCAAGAGAGCCATATCCAGAATGCAAAGGGAACTAAGAAGCTTAGGTACCAAATAAATAAATAGTCCAATGAGAAATGGGCTAAAGATACCCCTTCAATGGGTCTTTTCCAGTTCTAAATGACAATAGATGCCAGCCCAGAATACTCTACCCAGCAAATAAGTCTATTACAATTGAGGGGGAAAGAAAAATCTTCCATGACATGAGTAGCCTGAAAGAATATACGTCCATGATACCAGCCTTTCAAAGAATACTTAAAACAATACAGAGAGCAGAGAAAGAAACAATTCCCCAAGGGCAAAGAAAGAAAATAAATAAAGGTATAATTGAGGAAACACAAAATTAGAGAACGCAAACAGCAATCAAAATGATGGCAGGCAGTACACATCTTTCAATAATAACTTTAAATATCAATGAACTGAACTCCCCAGTCAAAAAACACAGGCTAAGTGAATGGATTAAGAAACAAAATCCATCTCTTTGCTGTCTGCAAGAAACCTATCTCACCTTCAAGGACAGGCACTACCTTAAGGTGAGGATGGAAAAAACATTCCAAGCAAATGGCACTAAGAAACAAGCAGGAGTTGCAATTCTAATATCTGACAAAATAGATTTCAAAGTAAAACTAATCAGAAGAGATAAGGAGGGTCACTTCATTCTGATCAAATGAACAATTAACCAAGAAGATATTACATTCCTGAACACAATATGCACCAAACTCTGGTGCACCCAGATTCATGAAAACAATACTACAGGACTTTAAGACACAGATTAACCCCAACTCAGTAAGGGTAGGGGACTTCAATACCCCACTGTCTCCATTACACAGGTTAACTGGACAAAGAATAAACAGAGAGATGTCTGAATTAAATGATACCATACATCAAATGGACCTAACAGACATCCTTTGAATATTCCACCAAAGCACCAAAGAATACACTTTCTACTCAGCACTCCATAGAACATTTTCAAAAACTGACCACATACTGGGCCATAAAACAAACCTCAATAAATACAAAAACATTGAAATAATTCCATGCATTCTATCAGACTACAATGCAATAAAGCTCAAAATCAACACTGGACAAAGCCTTAGTCCAGTGCCATTTGTTAGAATAGCAAAAAGCACCATTAAGAAAAAGAAAGAGTATATGAAGTTATCAGAAAAAGTGAGGGGGAGATATGGGAGGTGCTGGAGGGGTGGGAGTAGACATGA
>NW_008343385.1:3900194-3904430 GCF_000622305.1 Nannospalax galili | reverse complement strand
AAAAGAAAGAAAAAAGAAAAGAAAGAAAGGAAGAAAGAAAGAAACAAGAAATTGTCAGAAAAAAAGTGATGGGGAAATATGGGAGGTGTTGGAGGGGAGGGAGTGGGCATGAATTTGATCAAAACACCTTATATTCATGTATGAAATTCTCAATAAAGTTTTTTTAAAAGTTAAAAAAAATAATTTTTTTAAATCCTAAAAAAAAGTCCTAGACAATCCATCAACCATGTTGTTTTTTGTTAGAGAATTTATATTCTTTTTTAGTTTAGTTATTTTTCTACCTTTTTAATATTCTCAGCACAAATAGACTATAGATCAGCATTCCTGTTTTAGAAAGAGATGAGAGAATTAATTCACGATGTAAAGTTACCTATAGCAAGCAATTTGCTTTTTTCAGAGTTAGATCGTTTTTGCCAAAATCTGACAAGACACACCAGCAACTCAGTGTTCCAGTGATCTCCTTTGTTTAATTTCAAAGTAGCAAAATGCCCTATATTCATCAGACAAAACTTTCTAAGTGTTTAGCTGAACTTTTATATTGGCTTTCCAACCCTTTTTTTTACAATAGACTCATACATCCAACTCTCAGAATAACAAAGATATCTTATGTAATATGGTATGGCTTCTAGTTCTTGGGCTTATAATCTCCACCATTGGGTTTAAAGATTTGATGTGTGCCACCATTTACACTTGATTGTGGTTCCCCACAATAGTTCTTTGTCTTGAGGGAAGTGGAATTGTGAGAAACAGAAGCACCAGCTCAGTGCTGGTGATCCTGACAAAGATCAGGCTCTGAACTTGTTCCATCTAAGCACAAGGTTTTGCTGGCTTGCATTTGATCATGCGCCCTCCGAACCTCGATGTTAGTGGATGGGGCAGGGTCCCTAAGTCCTTGGGTTTAATTTGCCCCACTGCCTCAATTTCTGTTTTGGTTTTGTCTTTTATTTTTGAACTAGTGCTTTGTCTTCATCCCTGAACCATGACTTCATAGAGACTAGAGACTTGTTAACAAACCCCAATTCCTATTGCCTGACTTTCACTATCTACTGACAGATTTTCCAGAACACACCTGCTTCTTACCTTCTAGACTCATCTTCCATCAGCTGAGGCTCAAATTACCCTTCCTGTTTTCTGCTCATGTGTTCTGACTGGTGACTGGGTATTAGCAACGCTCGCACATGGTGTATGTACTACTATTAATTAATAATATGACATTCGATATGTTTTTAAGGCCTAGTAATGAATAAGATTGCTAAACTGCAGATGAGGCTCTGGGGGAGGGGCACGGAGCTTTTCTCTCTTGTTTAACTGAGCTTCCCTGAGGGCTCAAGTCAGCCTCCATTTAAAAACATAAGCAAAAAGGAAAGAAATGAAGTGCTAGATTCAACAAGAGCTCTTAATCTAAGGCTACACACCTGGATTGCTGTTCATTTTTCTGAGAAACTTCAGAAGGTTCTTTAGATTCTCAATGGTGTCCACAATACTCAAAACATTAATAACCAGAAGCTTAAAATGAACTGCTAAGGATGGGACCTCTGATTGGCTCTGTGGAAAGTATTTGTTCTTTGGGGGTACTTGATATGCTAGAAGTATATTGAAAAATAATCCATATCAAATGACATTTTAGTGGTCTTTAATCATGAGTGGAGTGAGAGGTTTCTGTTTGGGGATTAATCATGATTATAATCTAACAGGTAACTTTCAGCATCTTGAAATGGACAAAGATGTGAGGAATTGAGAGTTAGAGAACCAGGACCCCTGGGAATCAGTCATAGTCTGTTTCCTAGAAGCTTTGAGTCTATGTTTGTTTCTTGAGCCTACACTACTTTAAAACAGTCTCTAGAAAATCGAATTCTCTGATAGCAAAGTCTTTATCTATGTAGCAAAATTTTTCATTCTATTGTCAGCATAGTTGGTATAGTCTCTGTGATAAATTTTCTCTTTTAGACCTCCAAAATATATACTCTCGTTTTGGAGTATATGAGTATTGATTCATGCTGTGTGTGACTGAGGACACAGACTGGGTAGAGATGTTGGTCTATCAAACAGTCAATGAACTCATGGTTAGCCTTAGTTTGGAGACACAGCATACTGATGTGGCATTTGTTTTAGCTTAATGCACTCTTGTGTCTGGGACTTTTAAATTAGAAATATTAAAGGTCCTTTCTTTGTTAGATTCTGTGAGAATTAAATCAGCAAATATGCATAAAATAGCACAGTGACAGGCACAAAGCAGGCACTCCTTCAGAGGTAGCTGTTCAAGTTAGTACAGTATTTTATCACTAGCACTATAGACCTATAGATCTACTAGCACAATAGATCTATATAGATCTATTGCTTACAGGAGACTGAAGTGTACATGTGTGCATTTTATTTAAGTCTTTGATAAAAAAAAAAGATGTGAGACATGTTTTTTTGTGTTCAATGTGAATCTATCCCAAGTTCTTAGTTCTGCTGTGTGTTGGCCTCCTCTGAGGAGCTTTTTTTTAAAAAAAATTAATTATTTAACTTTTTAAAAACACTTTATTAAGAATTTCATACATGCATTTAGTTTGACTGGTGAATAGGGGATGTGAAGGAGAAGTAAAGGCAAGAGTAGTTAATATTACAAATTCTAGACAGGGAACTAGAAAAAAGCCAGAACAGGGCAAATTTCAAATATTCATATCAGAGTCCATTGGGAATTTTTGATGAGAGCATCCAAAAGCATCCCTCTATTGGGTTCTTCCTCATTTTTCTTTTGTCTGACAGGGCTGGACTTGATAGTGATGGATTCAGGATTTGTGTTCAGACACTTTGATAGCTGTTGGAGTGGTTAGAATCAGTGTCAGTTCCTTCTCAAAGGCTTCTAGATAGGGGGAGAGGGAGAAAACAAATTTGGCCATCATTTTAGAAAAATAGTGGGTTGTCTCCCTTAGCTACAGGTGGACACTACAGTATTGGAGACCAGGATTTGAAGTCTTACATCTGAGCAGCTCTTTCTGTTTAGGAATAAAATATTTAATGAAAAATAACTGTCTAAATAACTTTTTATATGGATATAAGCCTAATGTCTGGGAAAGGTAATCCCTTGAACTCTTAAAGAAATATACTGATGACTTTACTCTTTGGTTATACTTTCCTTTTGGGTGTTTAAGACCATACGGTTGGCTCAAATAAATCAATTTATATTTACTCTTTTAGAAATTTACTCTTCAGGTTGTTGGAGGATCTGTTCCTCAGGGGTCGCATGGGCTTGGGAGAAGACCCTGGTTCCTTTCTTTTACCCGTTCCATTTATATGAAGGTAAGTCAAAGGTCCTGCTCTACTGTGGTTGGCTTCACTTGGAAGCATGGAAGAAATGTTTTCTCTGAGTTGACCTTCCTCTTTGTAGACTGGACACTGGATCAAGTCCATCTGGTGGGTCTTGATAGCCTCTACTCCCTCCCCTCCAACACCTCCCATATCTCCCCATCACTTTTTTCTGACAACTTCATGTACTCTCTCTCTTTTTCTCTTTCTCTCTCTCTTTCTTTCTTCCTTTCTTCTTTCTTTTTAATGGGGCTTTTTGCTACTCTAACATTCCCCCCTCTGAAGGGGTAACCCTAAAATCTTTCTGGGATTAGATAAGAACTCCCATATACTATTGACATTTTTGGCCTTTGGAACAGAGTATGTTGCTAAGTGGCCCAAGGACATTTTGACTTTTAGCCAAGAAACTGGCTACTTTTCTTTGGGGACGTTTTACTCTAACTGCCTAGCCAATTCCTACCTCCTGTTCTTATCACACCATCCTCTGAAGAGGTTACCCAACTTGCCAATAGGGAATTGAGATGAAGACTGCTCTGGTTTCTTCCATGCTGAACAGGGATGCAGGGTGAGGCAATTGGGGTACCTCTTCAGTGGGTCTATCTAAAAGATTCCCAAATTACATAACTCTTATCTGGAGGAGGGAAAAGAAAATCCTTGAATCGTGACTAGGAGATGTGAAGGAGAAGTACAGGCAAGAGTAGTTAGCATTACAAGCTCTAGACAGGGAACTAGAAAAAAGTCAGAACAGGGTAAATTTCCAATGTTCATATGAGTCCATTGGAATTTCTTAATGAGAGCTTCCGAAAGCATCCCTCTATTGGTTTCCTCCTCATTTTTCTTTTGTCTGCCAAGGCTGGACTTGAGAGTGATGGATTTAGGATTTGCTTTCAGGCACTTTGATAGCTGTTGGAGTGGTTAGAATCAGTGTCAGTTCCCTCTCAAAGG
>NW_008343385.1:3897192-3899303 GCF_000622305.1 Nannospalax galili | reverse complement strand
ATCTATGTGAAGATAAGTCAAAGGTCCTGCTTGACCATGTCTGGCTTCACTTGGAAGCATGAATGAGATGTTTTCTCTGAGTTGACCTTCCTCTTTGTAGACTGGACACTGGATCAAGTCCATCTGGTGGGTCTTGATAGCCTCCTAAACAGGAGGACAGGTGACTCACCACAGTTACAGGACATTTTGAGAGATGCGCCATAGTCCCCTGGAACTTAGTTGACCTTGGAGGTCAAGGAGCAAATCATGTCCTTTAAGTCCCTCTGACCAGATTAGTATAGGCCTCAATAATGGCTGTTAAACATCTAATAAGGTTAGTTCCACCAGTCTGGTACTTTTAATTATTATGTGTTATGTAGATAAGGTTTGGATAAAAAAACAAATATCTCAGATAAACCTTGACTAGATACATATTTTGTTCCTTAAACCAGTTGACTAAAATATGACCTTAGAAATTTTAAGATAATTTGTGTATTATTTTTGTCTCATCTTTTATATATCATAGGAAACCTGCACAGACCTTCATCTCTTGCTTAGGCTTTCTCATTTTTTTCTGTCTATTTTGGAAAATATCTCCATTCCCATATCCTTTTAACATTTTTTACATTCTCATTTTCTTTTTTAAGAATTATGAGACATAATAACATTAACAAATAAATTTTCCCTCTGTTGTGACAATTCTTTTCCTACGGATACTAAGCAATGCTTATTCCATTTTAAGGTTCTAGTGTCAAACCAATGTTCGATTAAAGTTTTCTTGGGGAACCAATGAATTTACTGAGCTTACTTACAGAGATGACTGAGGAGTTGCTGAGGTATATGAGTGACCTGGGTGTATGCAAACCAGAAAGCCTTTACCCAGCATGGCTCAATCCTTCTTTTCCTAGCCTTACCCGGATTATTATACTTTAGTCATCCCCAAATCCAGGAGACCATGTGTGATTAGGGCCAAATTACATAGAGTTGACTGGGAAGAGTGGCTGGATACTCAAGTAGGGTCCACTGACCCTGCTTGCCCTCCTTTAATGAAGGAGCATAACTGTCAACAAGCCCAATTGTGACAATGTTTAGCAAGTAAGCACAGCTGAAGTCATGATGATGGTAGTTATTTCACACAGAAGAGACTGCTGTATAGCATCATCTTATTAAAAGAACATGGAATATAAAAGGATTTGGTGCTAGGATACACAAATGAGAGAGAACAGACATCTTTTGTTTTTCTGAGTCTGTGTTACTTCACTTAGTACAACACTTTCTAGATCCATCCATTTACCTGCAAATTTCATTATTTCAGCTTCTTTACTACTGAATAGAACTCTATTTTGTAAATATACCACAAAGTGGCCCAAGGACACTGACTTTTAGCCAAGAAACTGGCTACTTTTCTTTGGGGTCTTTTTCCCCTAACTGCCTGGTCAGTTCCTACCTCCTATTCTTATCACACCATCCTCTGAAGAGGTTATCCCACAGCCAACATCATTTTAAATAGAGAAAAACTGAAAGCATTCCCATTAAAATCAGGAACCAGACAAGGATGTCCACTATCTCCACTCATTTTCAACATAGTTCTTGAAACTCTTGCTAGAGCAATAAGACAAGAGAAAGAAATTAAAGGAGTATTAATTATAAAAGAAGAACTCAAACTATTCATTTTTGAAGACAGTATGATATATACCTAAGAGATCCCAAAAGTTCCACCAAAAAACTCCTGGAAGTTTAGTGGCAGGTTATAAAATCAGTCTACAAAAATCAGTAGCCTTTCTATATACCAATAACAAGCAATTGGAGAAAGAGTACAGGGAAATGCTCCCATTCACAATAGCTGCAAAAAAATAAAATACCTTGGAATAAACCTGACCAAAGACACCAAAGAGCTCTACAATGAAAATTTTAAATCATTAAAGAAAGAGATTGAGGAAGACACCAGGAGATAGAAGGACCTCTCATGCTCATAAATTGGAAGAATTAATATTGTGAAAACGACCATCCTACAAAAAGGAAGATATAGATTCAATGTAATCCCAATCAAAATCCCCATGACGTACTTCATAGAATTAGAAAAAGTCATCCTTAAATTCGTATGGAAGCACAAAAGACCCTGGATAGCCAAA